>NC_047079.1:6414384-6714384 GCF_902459465.1 Asterias rubens | reverse complement strand
TTCTCGCCAAACCGGAGGAAGAAACGCAGGAGAGGGGTCTTAGAACAGGTTCAGTAACCTGGAGATAACCTAGGGATTGATTCTTTTATCAAATTGGATCATGGGTTGTGCCTATTTCTTCCGGGGTTGTGCTGTAATTCAGGGCTGTGGCTTACCCACGGAGTTATGATCCGTCCTTCTGTAAAGCCTCGTCTTATGTTCAGATTGTTTTTTTCCTGTAAAACTGGAGTCAACAATCTGACTGATCCTGCTATATTGACATGTAGGCCCATCTAGTTCCTGAAACGTAACTACTTTTCACACTGTGGCTATCTATGCACAGAATCCTAGATAAACTAAGGTAATATTGGTTTTCATTCTCAAAATTTGTCAATATTGTTCTCTGATTTTAGCTTCAGTTTCAGTTACCAAACAAAGAGAACTGGGGGGGGGGAAGCACTCTGTTTTAGAAGACGTGCAGACCTATATCAAAAAAGTGAACAGAAGAAGGGCAAAATGAAGTTTTCCAAGTTGTTTCTGTGGGAACGCAGGATCATTTTTCGAGCTGAGAGAGAAAAAAACTGGAGGCCACTGTCCATGTCATTCCAGGCCTCATGAAACAAACACAATAACATCCTCATGTATTGTACAACCATGGAGCTATGTATGCAACTAATCTACCCATTATAATGCTAATAATTCTACAAGGTCTTAGGGGGGCCCACACGCTCATGGGTTCCACGTTGGCAGTAATTCAACAGCGGACCAATAATCAATGAGGATTACTAGCCACTCCACAAGCATTACGTCAGCTGAGCATCATGTGATGTTTACACATATGCTATAACCCATACAGCTTGACTGCCTTTATTTATAGCTTTGTTTAATAATAATACACTGTATGGTATGTAGTGTAACTCAGCCAGAGTTTTATAACGACAGTTGGGGTATATTTCCATAATGGTCAGCTATTTGATGGCATTCAAGGAAGTGTGTATTCTATGGCTGGTGACTGAAATGATGTACGAGGTTGTCAATGTCAGTTAAAAAAAAATACCTTCTTGTGCTGTACGATATGTGCTTAAACTTATTTCAGGTAACTTTGGGTAATGCAGATACTGGCTTTCGATGGTTGCCCAATAGTATCTGCATGGGTTAACCATTGCTGTATGCTAATCAAGAATAAAAATTCAGACAACCAAAAACTGTGAATAGACACAAAGCTATTCACCACATAAGGAAAAACTTGCCGCGCAAACTTCATCAAGGAATAACAACACTCCGAATAATGTCCCCTAACTTAATTATTGTGTAACGCACACCAGGGTGTGTGATCACAATTCACAAGAATCCAACTATCACGGAAATAAAGAAAATTCAATTTGGTTTTGAACTCTGCCGGCCCGGGAACGAATTGAACAACAAAATATGCAGACTGGCAAAGGAAATTAGATTTTGGCCAACTCTTATCGCAAACTATATTCACCCTTCAAACTTCAGGGGAAAAAATCCATGGGTTTCCTTTCAATTTAATCCATTTATTACACAGCTGAATGAAGCAACATTTTTTTTGAACTCAGCACAAACCTTGAAGACATCTGTTTTCAAGAAATGATGTACAAAACCAACAATGCTATACACTGACAATGCTGCCAGACAAAAACTACTTCCATATTTGTACCAAATTATCTTGTAATTCCCCACTAAATCCTAAAATGCAAATCAATTTCTTGGAATGTAATTGATTAATAATCGGAGAACAGTCATTAAAAAATTTGTTTTTTACTTTTATTTCGTCCAATTTGTTTATGTGTCTATATTTTATTTGTTTGTTTATTTATGTAACAGCTGATTTCGGACGTTGCAACTAAAATTGAGGACAATGTGTTTACATACCAGAAATTATGTTTGTTTTTTTCCCATTACTTTCTGCTGACTCACACAAAGTAATCATGCCAACATTTAAACAGGTATTTTATGAACACTGTCTGCGACTTTTTTGTCAGATCCACTAAATTCTGTATATAGGCCGAATTCCTAAAGCAGTCTGCATTTACCGGGCAAAACGTTATGTAGTGTACTTAAAATGACCAGCACCTTGTGATAATTATAAAATATATTTTCTCCTGTTTTTTTTAAACTCAGAACAAATATTCTCTCAAACCCTGCACACTAAAGCTAACTGAAAATAGATCAAATATGTAACAAGGACGAAAATTTCCAAGTTGGGCAGCTGTTTATGAGCAACGTTTCATTGAATCATTAATAAGGGTGTGTCTAACAGCTCTGAATTGGTTGCCAATCAAACACACAAATGAAACAAATATTGATCTCATCAAGAAAATATGGTTAGGTTTTAAAGGTGTGGGGAAAAAAGTATGCTGAACACAAAAATTAGGTTCTTGAGCCTAGCTCATTATATAATAACAAAAACAAAATAATGACCAAAATTGTTTACCGCTAGTACCATTTGTACATTTCTTTTGAATTTCCAGCACAATCAGAGAAGTGAACACAATATTATTGTGTACTATACAGTCAAAACAAACATTTGTTTTCATGACGAGTATGAAATTAATGTCAAGAAAAGACATCCACCCGACTCTGAAACAGAAAAAAAAAAAAAAAAACCCCGCTGTGCTTCCAATAGCACACACCAACCATGACCAATAAGATGCCACGAAAAACATCACCCACAAAAAAACAAAATGTCTCCAGTCCGCACGTATGCACACAGTAACCCCGGGTCCAATGGAGTCCAGTATCAAGCTTGTGCGCCTACAACTCCATACCATCCCTGTTCAATAATGAATGCACCAAAACCAATGGGATATCAGCCACTTGGATAACACTGGCCCAAGGACTAATGGTGCCACAGAATACACACAATATTATAAGTAGTTACTCTATGCATAAGCAAGGACAGCACTAAAATGACTGCTTGTGGTTTTTGCTATCTGCCTATTCTGATGCTACAGCGCTCTATGGAGTTTGTAATAACACAGCTGGCAAGGCAACTTTGAGTCAATTTTATCCTACAACAGGGTCTGTGTAATGTGAATGTGTGAAGAAACAACAACATGGTGACCCCTGTGACCTAGACTCCTCCTCTGCACCACTTCTTTAAGAGTGTCCCACGTCCCATCTGGTTGATAAAAAAAAATGATAAGCCAATTGTGTCTTGTAACCCAAAGTGCACACCCAGTAAGGACCTGGGGTCGATTTCACAAAGAGTTAGGACTAGTCCTAATCCTAACTTAGGACTAGTCCTAGGAGATGTACACATTGCATGGATAGTCCTAAGTTAGGACGAGTAACTGGTCCTAACTCGAGATAAGACTAGTCCTAACTCTTTGTGAAATCCACCCCAGTGCTACTTATTTATTTTATTTTTTTCCAGTGACCTCCATGCCCCTTTTGCTTTTGCCTCACTGCCCCTTAAAGTACTCAAAGGCAATTTGTTTACTTCCTTTGTACACATACCTGTGCCCTTTGCCAAGGGAAAAAACCGACATGGCCTTCCAATGAACAAAGTTACAGGTCTGCTAAGAGGTACCCGCAGACACCAAATATCAGTTAACACTAAGATTATAAAAAACACTGCACAATCCCCCAGCAAGGTTATTCTGTTATTCACCATTGACATTTCGACCGATTAAATCTTAACCACCGAAAAAAAGCAAAGGAAAGGAAAGGTCAAACGCTACTTGTGTTTACAGAAACCATTAGGCCCTATGTGTTTTGTTCCTTTTTATTTGTTTGCAAAGTTCTTTTTTATCTCATTTCAGAAGCAATTGGGTTTTTTTCTTTCTCCATTCAGCGATGAAACTATTAACTCCAAGGTAAAACAGTATTGTGATTTGATTCCGAGAAAATTTACACAAAATCGGATTCTCTTTTCATTCAGCGAGTTAAATCAAAAAACACAAAACGCTTTTATGAATATACATGTCAGGCCTTGAAAACAGTAGATTAACCGTGAACAAAAGTGATTAATCTTAAATGAGCACGTAAGTCTAATGGCTATTGTTATGCAAATGATCAGGATGCCATGACAGGCTCACATAGATTAAAGGTAATAAGGTCAGTTTCGGGGATCAGCTCAACAGCTTGAATGCGTAATGAAACCATCCTACACTGCATGCATGGAACACACTCTGTGTGTACAGTATGTGTGTGCAGAGGCCAAAGTATGGGCTGTTCTATTTATCACCAGGGAGGTTGTGCAGAGGCCAAAGTATGGGCTGTTCTATTTATCACCAGGGAGGTAGGAAAAACAGAGGGACAGTCTAGTGTGGCATAAAAATAGGTGAATAGTATAATATGTATGATGGATTAGGCTGAAAACTGCCATGGGATCGATGAATCATAAAGAACATGGAATGGAAAAATATATGCGAGGAAAATTAAGGGGAAACTTTTCACTTGGAACTATCATCTTGGCCTAAACTATAAAATATTACATCTCAAATCTGATTAGAAGAGCTGACAAATTAGTTGGGAGTGTTCATGTATTGTTGCATGATCATAGAGAAAGATCCTTCCCTATGGTATGACCAACCACAAGTACAGTACAAGAAATAACAAACCTGCAAAAATTTGGGCTTACTCCGTTGTGTGAGTCGGCAGAAAATAGTGAAAAACCATGCACTATTTTTAGCATGTAAACACAATGTACTCAATATCAGCTGTTGCATATTTTTAGATTTTCAGATACAATTTTCTCGAGTATGACTTCATAAATTAATAATTCAACTTCATAGTTTCAAACAAAAATTAATAAGCGACTCCTTTTCCCTTACCATTCGCTATTTTGTTTAATCAGACAGCAAAATACTCAATGATAGTGTTCAACTTCACAGTTCAAAAGGTCTCCATCAAAAAAAGTATATTTGTATTATTAATCACAAAGTTGACAATACTTTGGCTCACTTTGCTCAAGACACACACAAAAAAAATCTTTTTGTCACAAATTTACTTTTTGAGTGTCGTCCATTCCTTACACAACATCTTAATGACAGTTAGAAGCAATTACTTTGGTATTAACGGCGTTAACATCCAATCTCAACGCTAAAAAAAATCGCAGTATAAATTAAGCACACAGAGTTGGTGAGTCAACCTTAGCGACCAGCCAACAGACTCCAATATGAAGTACTCATCAAACCACTTCAGGTACGATTGCTTTTCTGATTTCTTGATCTCATCTCATCCGAACCGAGACATTATGAAACAAAATGTTATTACAAAAGGAAGAAAGATAAACACTATCAAATCAGGGTGTTTTTTTTTCTTCTTCTTTATTGGAGGTGAAGTATGCACTTTTAATATATCGAATCCCTGCGTCAGTCAAAAACAGTCATAATGTACACTTCAGCAATCAAGACACCTGCTCCAAGAGGGAGCCTTTGATGAAAATGATGATGATGATGACGGACTCAAATTAAAAGAGAGGAAAAAACTGTTTATTGTGATAACCTCTCCACTGTGATCACCTGTGAACTGTGGAGACTTATTATTATAATAATTGTTGGTAAAATAAACAAGTATTCATTTATTTGTTTACGATCTTTTTCAAAATCAAGAGAGTCAAAATTCAGTCCAGGCCAACCCTCTAACCGACGACGGTTACAGTGAAATAAGAATTCCCTGTTCAGACCTATTTTAATTTCCATCTGTTTATTCCAAATTCCAGTCCATGTCACAAACATATGTTTTGCACTCATCAAATTCTCACTCGTAATAGATTGATAATGAAAGTTGGAAGGAAGGTCATAATAGCCAACAGCATTCCGTAAAGTTAATAATTTTTCTCCCAACATATGATAAACAATGGGAAACGATAACTGCATGGTACAGTTCAGGACCAGATGTAGACTCATAGAATGCAGAACCAAACTTTGTCCTTATTTGGCTGTATTTTTGTAGACATCGTGGTTTCAAAGTGCATATTTCAACTTATCTTGTATGAATGATAACCAAGTTCAATGAGTTGAAACAAAATGATGATTACAAGCTGGTACTGAAAGTAACACATTATGTAGGGAAAACAAAATATGTGTTTTTAACATCACATATGTCACAGAGGCAACAAAGGCGATTGCCTCCATGCCCCTCATCTTGCCTTGGTGCCCTTACAATTTCCTCATAGGGTGCCCTTTACCAAGGAGAAAATGCCTTGGTGCCCATTCAAAAACGTTGCATACAGGCCTGTTGTTGATAATCATAACAAATGTTTGTGCAACCTTACTTTTTACTAATTTCACCCATGAACAATTTCGCAACCTTTCCCCCCCCCCCCCCCATCTCTGCCTCTCCCCCACTCTCGCTATTGTTTGTTCATTCATCAAATCTGATTGCAATTATTCGGAGGGATTTGCTGGCAGTAATGAGTTCATCAGCCCTCAATCACAGTCTCTCTCCTTCTCGCTGAGACCGTCTTACTCTCTCCCCCTCTCGCTGCGATCGCAGCCCCTGGATCAGAGAGAGGGGCAAAATGAAGGCACCGTGTAATTGCCAGCCAACGCTTCCAAAGATGGGGACTGATTAATCGAGTTGGACGTGTAGTTTGATCTTCAATTTGCGATCCAGAGAAATGAAAAAAGGAAATTTCGAAATTGAGGGGCTGCCTCGGTCAATCTTCATTTGTCTCCAGCGAGAATCAAAAGCGACTCTCCTAAGGCACTGAAACTTGCGAGTTAGTGAAAGAAATATTGAGTGCAAAGTGTTTAACGGGAAATGTATACATTGTTCCTTCTTGAAAACCCAAAGGCATGTATGAAGAGTATGATCCCAGTTGATCAGATGAATTGTGGCAGGTTAAGATCCTAGTGTTGGTTTTATTGACTGTTCTTAATATTTATATTTTTATACTAGAAAGTTTTTAATATACCATGATAATTAATAAGTGCCAAATAGGTACACAAGAATAAGATGATGTGGACATTCACCATTAACAGAGGCAGCACCAGCCTTTTCAGTCACAAATACTCATTTACCCTTTTTCCTCGTTGAGCCAGGCCCGTGTGCCTAGCCTCGACTATTAAAAGGCCAGCACCACTCAAGGGCCTAGTCTACGTAGCCGAAAGCGTACAGCATACTACCGCGATGATAGGACGGGCCCCTTCCAATCAATTTAATCAATTTCAGGTGCTGTGCCGACCCAGAAATTGATTTGCAAATTCTGTTTGTGTTGGACCCAAATGGAAACAAGAACTACTGGGATGGGTTCACCCACGCACGCAATTCGCTGACAGGGTTGGCGGGAATAACGCAAGAGCATGATTGGCTGCGCTGAGTTCCGATGAAACATTAGACCGATACCAGTTAAATTACATCTCATCTTGGCACTGTAAAAAGGGAACGAGTCCCTTTTCCTTCTGCTGAAAGGACAAAACATTGAGATCCATCAACCAGGTATCTACCTTCCTTTCCAGCTACACGGAGAGAAAATTTAATATTTCCCCGTGGTACGTTACTGTGTAGACATGGCCTACTTTTCACTTCTAACTTCCGTTGACGTCAGTAGCTAAACAAAAATATCTTCCCGAGGAATATTGTCAGAAAATGTTCACGGTCCGCCCTCTTTGTCAATCTCTAAAAATAGCAGTACATACAATAGAATTTGTTTACAGCTTCAAGCACCTTTTCAGCTGAAAGAGGGTCGATTTGGAAAGGCTGGAAACAGTTTTTTCATTCCTTGATATACAATGTACTGTAGTGGCACTTCTAATATGAGAAAAACTCAACTTTCTATTGAAACATTTCAAGGGGCACCAAGCAAATGAGTAGGGACACCAAGGCAAAAACAAAGAGACAGAGACTCTGTTGCCTCATGAAGAATCAAGCGCATGCATGACACTCAATTTTTTTTCTCATGGCGTAACACAACTTCTCAGGTAATAATTTGTGAAAGAAGTGTAAACATATAAAGTGCTATTCAAGCCAGCGTGAATATCCCACCATTTGCACACTGCATAGTCACTTTATCATTGGGCCATGAAATAATGTCAGGAACTAGAATAGTGTGGCAGGGCTAGCTAATAATCCTACCCCTTCAGGACTAGGTACTTTTGTGTTAATGGGGTAGTGCATTAGCTGTAATGGTTTAATGGAATAAGAGCTTCCAGGAACAAGCAAGAGTTAACAACGGACTATAAAACCTGGATGCGCTGACCTTAACAACACTTCTTTGTGTATGTGTTTTACACCTCCTGGGACGTTAAAACAACATTTCCACTTGATACTAAATATGCA
Organism: Asterias rubens; assembly: GCF_902459465.1. Lineage (NCBI taxonomy): Eukaryota > Metazoa > Echinodermata > Asteroidea > Forcipulatida > Asteriidae > Asterias > Asterias rubens. The sequence continues at coordinate 6,706,152 of NC_047079.1, read as the reverse complement.
GATCACACCTACATACTTGAAAATTGTTTGGTATAATTATAAGTAAGTGAAAAATTTACCCTGTTGGCACAGCAAACTGTATCAGTTGCTACTCAAAAGTCATCATTTCAAATCAATTAAACAGAATTCAGTGTGCACAAAACACAAGTCTAAATAGTCCGTCTTAAAAATTGCTGCATAAACTCACTCCCAGTACATGAGTGAAAAAAAAGAGTCTCCGTTTTGTGACCATCAAGAAAGGCCAAAGGAAACTTAATACTGTATGAACATTAAATTTGTTAAGTGTACAATAATGAGCAAAACCAAAAATAAACATGATCAAAGTACAATGTAGATGCCTGTTTTCCGGTTGAATTTGGGTGTAAAGCACTCCTTTTAATTTTCTGATAGTTGGTTGCGTCTATGCACTCTTAAACTTCACTTAAAAATCAACCCATTTGCATCAATCACCGAGACATCAATATTTCTCAAACCCAATATAATATCACCACTCAAAAATAAAATTTAAAAAGGGGAAAAAAAATCACTCCCGCCTCAGATCGACCCTTCATCCAATCCATAAGTGATTGGCCAGCGTTTCCTCTGCAGATTGAATGATTGTTTGTCTATTGGTAGATTTTCTTCCCGACCCTAGCCAGAGCCCTAGCTCGAGATTATGACACACTTATGATTCTGCTGCCCTGGCTGGCTGCAGTCATAATCATCGGTAGGAAAAAACATCCTGTGCATACGGCTGCCAAGGCATTCTGAAGAATCACCGATTGGAAATGTCAAACTCATTAAATATTACGGCCCTACTCCCCGAGGTATCTGGCAGAAACGGGGAATGAATAAATCTAGGCCTTAGTAACACACAACCACAGCATGTACTGGTACGTTTTGTGTACGCATGAGGCGCGGTGAGATATTAACTGGTCTGTACATGTAGTGATAGTCCTACAACCAAGTAACCGTCTCTCATTTGTTTTTTCTTCTTCGTCTTTTTTAAATTTTGGATAATAAAAAATAGATGAATACAAATTAAACAAATTATGCATTAAAATTAATCCATTTATAAAAGCGCATTTTTAAAACACTTATTTATTTAACTCATAAATTTTTAACGAATGGTTGGCTCTTTTACAGCAAGTTTAAAAATTCAATTTGCGTTTGTTTTATTGTTTTGTGACTGTCTACAGACTAAACATGAACAAACGTTGAATATTTTGAAAGGCGAGAATGTTGTACAAGGTCTCTTCATAGAGCTGGCTCCATCTGAGAGGACAATGAATAAAATCAAATAAAAACCCCATCTCTTCAATCAGTGCAGAAAAAGAAAACATTATTGAAATGAACCGTCCTTCCTTCTAAAAACTGTGACTATCCTCCCGCCTAAATAAAGATAGATGGTGGAGGCGTCCCTACAACTGCTCATCAGATAAACAAACATTCCCTCCACGAAGCCTCCCATCCCTGTCTAATATTAGATCAAACTCCCTCTCGTACGTAAACAAAAACCATCATCAATAATTGCCAGCGTCTTCTTGAAGCAACGACAACAAAAACTAGAATGGCTGCATGACCCATCACAGTCTGCAGGAGGGTTTCACTGTGAAAGGAATTCTTTAAAAAAAGTACACAAAATTTCCCCCTGCGGCTACACACGCATTCTGTCCTCTTTTTAAACATACAGTCCACGTATATATCTTCCATCCTGAAAAGGTCAAGTCTTAGTTAAGGGAGTATTGACGCCAACCGCAAGCTGACGGCCACAGTGAATGGAAAATTAGAATGGTGACAAAAACAAATTCCATCTGAGAGTGAGAGTTTTGATGTACTCACTACATTACGACACACACAAGGTACTGGATACACACGTAGACATCAAGATAATTAAAATATCAGAAACCTTTTCAGAAAGTAAGTCATAAAAATAACCTCAGATGTTTTAATGAATAAACCAAATCTAATTTATTTACAAACTTTCAATTCTTTACCCCAGTGCAAGCCAACACCCTGTGGAAAACGTTTTGAATGTGAAACCATAAAAACACAGCAATAACCTTGTCAGTTAATTAACTTTTCCTTTCACTGCTTACATTTGTAACCAACCTAAGTGTTATATAGTCTAAGTAATATAGACCTCATAAGGGATTACGTTATTTAAATGAGTTCTATTATAAAAGGTTGTTGCTCTGGATGAATAGACAACTAAATAATGGGTCATTCCGTGTCAAATCAACCAGTTTTCAGAAAAGTTCCCAGGTGACCCCCTCAGATTTTGATGAAACTTCATCAGAATGATTTAATGTGGCTCAAATGAACACATACAAAAAAGCTAAGTCATACTCCATGTCGTTTGCGAGATATGACCCATTGAAATTTGGTCGAGGCGGCCATTTTGTGCTCGCGCGGGACGCGAAAAGTGATTTTTTTGATAATTTCCGACTTTGAAAGCTCATAATTTAATTATTGTACTAGGTAGAGAGCTCAAATTTGGTATTCCATCTTACTTCTTGCCAAATTTCATGAATCTGCACTCAATTTAGATGTATCTCCTTTAATTTTCTAGTTATGGTCACCTAAAATAGGCACTTTAATCAGCCAAAAATGTTTTTTGTGATTTTTGGGGTCACCCTGTGCCCACATGAGGGGTCAAATAAATCCTATATTCCCTAGGTATTATCTATGGGTGCATATTTATACCCATAAGCAATTATAAGCTCACCAATGCAATATTTTAGAAATAGCATGGGCCCAAAGTTGGTTCCAGCCAGAAAAAGGTCAAAAGGACCCCGCCCGTCTTGACCCCGGTTGACCCCGCGATCAATTGAAATGTTTTTTGAAATTGATACCAGTTAAACATATATATTATATCTACTTATACACCAATTTTCAGCTTTGGCACTCAACTCCTTCATGGTGTGGTGGCAATTTGAATATTATATGTTTTTGGCACATTTTAATGTAATATCATACAGTGTACATGTACATGTACATTCATGTACACATACAATACATGGTAATATATGTTTGAAGCTTGTGTAACTTATTTTTTCTGGCTAGCAAAAAGTAACATCAATGCATTGGCATCTGTGGTGTCTGCGTGATACACAAGTACATATTTTGTTTGAGAAATGAGTGTTTGCATGTGATACACATTAGAGAAGTATTGTTCTAAAAAAGTAGTGTATGGAAAGTAATACCAGCGTTTAATATGCAAATGAGGTGACCATGTGATTGGAAAGTTTAACCAGCATAAACATACCATGGAGGAAACAAAGGGGACTGGGGTTGGGTTAAAACCAGAGAAGAATATGACAGATAGTTAGTGTTAAGTACTGGCAGATTTAATTTGTATTGTGTGGTTTGATCCATGTTTCAAGTGAAACTACACACGGTACACTGGGGTATGGTTCCATACTGGGGTATGGTTCCAATATTTTGTGTGTGTTATGGGAGAATTTTGCAGCACTTCGTGGTACCTGAAGAACCTTCTCTAAAGGACCTTGTTTCACGTCGGTGTGCTTTGAATTCCAAAATTTGGATCCAGAATGTCCTTGATTTAGTTGTGTTTTTTTTTTTTTTTTTTACTATGCTTCAGCAATTTCACTGACCTCTGGTATTACTACGGGTCCTCAAGATGATCCCATGAGATGCTGGCTTATCTCCTAACAATTAGACTGTGACTAAAAACCTACAGAAAATCGCAAACCCATGATCACTACTTGCCTTGCCTGTGGCAGGAGTCCAGACAAGGTACAACAAAGGCTATTCTTAACCTCTCTGATCCGCAACTTACAGATTTCCAAAATAGTATAACGCTTCAGAAATAAACATGCTCTCTACCGTTTTCACCAAGAGCCACATATGTTATAATGACAAATTATTGATTAAAAATACAAGAAGGGCGTATAATATAAATAATTGCATTTTGCTTTTTCTCGTAAAAAATCTGCATAATTTGTTTTTTTAAATAGTAGTAGACGAAGGTCCAATTATTTTTTTACAATTTTCGGAAAAAGACATGCCTCAGTTTGGGTGTGATCATGTGACATGCACACCCTTTTCTATTAAAAGCATATTCCAGATGGACGCTGAAATCTAGGTCACTTTTATGAGGTTCACAAAGAGAAACATATCTTTGGCTCATGACTTTGGTAACATTTTTTTAAAATAAATTAGTTGGTCAAAGAGGAGATTAAACTGTTACAGACTCATATAGGCCCTAAGAGGTATGTTAATTAGTTTTAAGCCTAGCACTAGCAGTAGCACAGTGTCCAAATCTGCTGCCCTTTAATCTTCTGATTTATTACATTGTGATGGCTGCTTCACAATTTGTAAGAGATATGTCTTTTGCATGCAAGATATAAATATTGTAGCAAATTGTTTTCTGACAAACTGCATGAAAAAAGTATGTTTATAATGTAAAGTTGATTCCTAGTACTCTACACAAAATCGTAATAACAATACAATAAATGTAAACAGTATTGTACACGAATGTAACACATTGTAATTTTATACATAGTACATCCTAAATGTATTACTTTACATACTAATACAATGTAACACATTCTCACTTCTCAACAACTAGTCTAGGTAAAAAATCATGCACTAATAAACTGGGGCAGGTCAAATCCAACAGAACTCAGGCAAATTTTGTAATACAAAGAAATGAGAAACTGCATAGCACCAACAACACTCACCCTTACAGTATAGTGCATATAAAAAGGGAATAGAACATTTTTTAGAGTCACTAAATCAAATTTTGAAAGAATAAATTTTATGTCAGATAGACCTGCCTGTTTGGCAGATTTAATAGGACCAACAGTGGATGTGCTACCAACTGTGGTCTAGATTCAATGGTGTTTTAAATACTTCACATAAACAGGTTGGAATTTAACCCAAAGAGTGAAATAGCTCTTTTAATGCTTGGACTTTTTTAAAACAGGAATGTGAATAATCTGATTGAACGTATCATTTGTGTTGAAAGCCACTAACAGAAAAATACCCAACCGCTGACCTTTTTAAAGAGCTTAGAGTAAGTTGTTTTTTTCCTGCATGGGTTCAAAAACCATGGGATTTCTATAAACCAGCACTTGTAAAGTTTATAGGCAGCTTCCACACTGTCCCTGGAACACCATTTCAAGGAAACAATAACGCAGCGCACAGCCAGACAATGGAGGGATTGGTGAATAGAGAGACTGGCGAAGCTGTTGTTCAGGGATTTCGGAGTCTATGTAACACCAGGTCTTGTTTTGAAAATGAAGCCCTCAGAGTGCAGGGACACGTCTGGGGTGTGCATGCACTCTGGCTGACCCTAGTGATGGGGGGGTGCGCAGATGGGGGTGAGCTGATTGGGTGTGGGGTCAAAGGTCGCTGATTCCGATTGGCTAAGGAAGAGAGGAATCAGTGATTGGAACTGTTCATGTAAAGATCCGTAGTGCAAAGTCATGGATGGTGGGAGAATCCGGTTTACTTGGAATATTTAATTAAGTGTAGTTTATTATCAAAAACGTGAATGTACGTGTACACACAAGTTAATATTTTCGTTTATTTTGAACACTCCAGAGTACAATAGAATTAGTTTCAAGAGCATCATTCCTTGAAGAAAGCTTCACAAATCTGACCAGCGATTTCCAGTACAAGATCCAAACCCTTAAAATGTAACAATTAAACTTGGAAACCGTCCTTTTGTCTAAGACCATTCACAATGTTTTGCAATAAAGATACTTTTTTAAGGGGCACCAAGACCATGACATGGGGCACAAAGGCCTATGCCTCCATGACTTCTGAGTAATTCCAGGCCTGTAGCTGTCCCACCAGTGATGTAACTTTAAACACACCAGCATAATTATTTCAAATTTATTAAGCAACAGCCCCGAACACCACATCTGCATTATGATTTTGGATGATTCATAACATACAACAGAGCTTTTTACGGCAATATCATGAGTAAATACTCGAACAATACACACAAACACAGCCATGGTGCCACGTGTGCACAATGTTCTCACTTAACGACATTACTTGCCTGTGCTTACAGCCACTGTTTACCGACAGTATTTGTCACGCGATTTTCCTCTATTGAAAATTAAAATGGGGCATGACATGCAAAATATGTTGCTTTTAATCTCTCTGCCTGCCTTCGGTCATGGTAGCCACAAAACCAGGCTTTCTGATATTGACACTGCAACCACTATGTGTAGATACTTGTAGATTAAAGTGAAGAGCTAAATAAAGCTACTATACAATCATCATCAAGTACTACAAAAAAGATCTACTGATAAAAAATGTACAGATAAAAAAGTACAGGCCTGTAAATACATGAACTCCCAACTGAGACCATCGCCTTTGTTGCCCTGGTCTTGGCCTTGGTGCCCCATCAAAATCTTCAAAAGAATTTCTAATGAAAGTGCCCTTTGCAAAAAAATTGTCTTGCACTCTCAAAGATGAAATTCCAGGCCTGAGACCTTCGTACATGAATACAAAAAATAAAAACAGGGACAACAATCCACATTTTAGCTACTATTAGAAAAAGAAAAAACACAAAACAAAAACATTACACATCAGGAAACCTGGCTTAACCCCAAATTGCATCCAGCAAACACAAACAGGTTGGGGGGGCTAGCGGGGATTAAAAAACTCTCCAAAAGACAAGCCAACACACCAGATATTTCCCTCACAATTTTCCTCAAGTGTGTAGGCGTATTAATAAGAAAGCAATCATATTTTTTATGAGGCTTATTGGTGCATTGAGCACATGCTTGTGGATCTGTTGCCACGTGCACTTGCATCATGCGTTTTCAAATCCATGTGTGCTGTAAGGGCTTTAACGTGTTTACTAACACTGGCGTGTTGTCTGTTGTGGTTGGTGTCCCCCCCCCCCACCTCCCAACTCTCCTGCATGTGCAGCAATAAAAGCAAGCAAGATCCTAGGCTGCTATGGAAACGGCCAGGTACGAGTAAAATAGATAGTGGTTATGAAAAGAGACCTTTTAACAAGGATGACGTAATGTAGTCCTAAAAGGTCTCCTACTGGGAGTTGAACCGTGAAGATAATTTGGGAGATGTTACATTAGATAAAACAAAAATCCTTAAATCCTGAAGGGAAAACAAGGAAACTTGAAAAACCGGAATTTAGAATGACCACTTATTCAGAAGTATCTAAGCACACAGCTATTTATAATTCTTTTCAAACAAATAATAATAATAATAGGTGATAAACCCACAACTCAACTTAAGAATAAACACCCCCAAAATAAGGAATTATTTTATTAATGTGTACTCCAACATTCATTTTGAGCCTACAAACTTTGAAACAAAGTATAAAATACTGATCCTGTTGTATTGGAACAAAAACTTTGCTCGGAGTAACAATAACTTTCTATCAATAGAGTTGTTATTTTCACGTGCTTAAACCATTCATCAGACATGCTGGTATTTCGCCATTTAAAAGTCCCTGTGGCTGAATAAACAAAAAAAGACACAAGAAAAACTCTACTGGGGAAACATGTGAGCAGGAAGTGCGCTTTTTTTCTGCTTCATCAGTAGAAATAATGAAACCCTAAAGAAAGTTGACGACATTTTTTCCCTCAGGATTAAATCAACCGAAAGAATGAATGACTGCAGAAAAATATGCTTAGGTTACTGCGGTTGTCCACAAGACAGATTAATCTGACTATTTTTATTATGTTCGTACTTGAAAGAATGACACTGTGTTTCAGGCCTGTATGCTTCGTTTTTAAAAGAGCAATGGCGCCAAGGCATTTTCTCCATGGTAAAGGGCACCCTATGAGGAAATTGTAAAATTCTACTGAGGCATTTCAAGGGCACCAAGGCAATGACCGGGGGGCATGAAGGCAACCGCCTTCGTTGTATCAGGCCTGGGCCCAATTTCATGGCTCTGCTTACTGCCGAATTCTGCGCTTATGTATCATAGAATTGCGTGCTACAAGGGTCCCGTAAGCGCAGAATTCTATGGTAAGCAGAGCCATGAAATTGGGCCCTGGTGTTTGGTTGGGCCCTGGTGTTTGGAACACTGAACCACTGAAAGTTTTTAATTTTGAAAGTTTTTGATCTAAAATGCTGTCGGAGACATGCAACTTTTTAATTGCAAAAAAAAAGAGGAAATTGAACATCACTCTTAATTTTTTCAAAGTGTTTTTCTGTTTTCTATGGCACTGTTTTGAAAAAAAAAGAAGAGGAAATCAGCTGATCAGCTGAAAAGTTGCATGCCTAGGTCCGCCATACACCTGAACAAAATGTAGGCCCTACACTATCATTGCCTCCAAATGCAGGGCCGGACCCCCACGCACGTCCTCATGCCAAACACTGGGATTCTAGGCAGGATGCCATGAAGGCCTATGTCCTCTGCCAGACACCCAATGGCCTGTACTGTATGGTGTCCTAGCGCCAAGGCCACTAACACTTTTATCATCAGAGAAGGTGTACGTAAAAAAATATAAAAAAACTCAATAAAAACTGTTATTTGATTCAAGAGAAAATGACAAAGATGCTGGCATCCTGTTTTGGAAATTGTTTGCCTGAGAGATTCTCTCCCACTTAACCAAGAGAATTTTATTAACTTGCCACCTCAAACTGAAATTCCAGACTTACTGACCAGTACTGTACAATTTCATATCAAACCTGAGTTTAATAATCCACCATGTAACCTAACTATCATTACTTTTTATAAGCCAGTGATAAAACCCAGCCGCGGTAACCTCATGCATTCTCTGGGAGGGAAAGAAAGGTTCTTCGACAAGGTCAAAATCAGTTTTCAGTCACTTATCGAGTAGACGAGACAGCAACAGCTGGCCACAACAGCTCATAACACAAAGGGGAAATTCCATACTGCCAGGGGAAAATATACAGCAAGCATTCTTTAGGGTGTCTTTAAAAGCAAATCCTGTGATTATAGATTCAGATTTTTTTTCTAGAGCACAGGCATCACAACAATGCTGAATGGGTCTTTGTGACATCTTGAAGAGGAAACAGATGAAGAGTTATATTTCATCTATAAGACGGTAATATCAATCGTAGTCACAGTAAAAGCCGTAACTGATTGTAATATATTTCTGGTATTTGAACTAAGGATGCCTCACAAGTGATCTTAGTAACTGTCGGCCTTCATGTAACTCACAAGCCTGAGGAAACTTGAGTACAGGGGTACTTGCTAAATGAACCAGAAACACCAGGGTTAACACTTATAGTTCATGATAAATGTTCTGGGTTCTGTTAAGTGCATCTAATCCTACTACACAGCTTAATGCTCCATCCAAAATGTCCCATCCAACGAACAAAGCAGTTGTGTGATAACAGTATCTTGCTCAAGGACACAACTGGGCCTATGAACTCTCTCTGCTGATCAGAAATGCAACATCCCTTAACCACTTGGCCACAACATGCCTTTCACCGAGTGTAAACCCCTCCCCTTTTATATATCCTTTAACTTGATGCATGTCTTGTTTCACTGTGGATATTTTGTGCAACCGCACCCTGCATTAATTTTCCCAGATAGATAGCTCTGCTTCTTTCACTGTTTATCATTACACATTGGATGGTTGTAAATGACTCACGCAGTCAAGTCGATTCAGTTGCTGGTTAACTCAAATCATTAAAGCTCAACAGCATGAGCTATAAAGCATCTGTTTCTAATGAACGTGCTTCCAACCCATGTTCCCAAAGCCAAGCGTGTCCCATCAGTCAATTTCAACAGGCTGGCAATCCATCCGAGCAAGCACGGTCACCTCCACTGTCGGTAACTCATCAACACTGACTTGCACCCGTCACGTCCATCGCTAGTCTCAATCACAGCAGGTACGGAATACAATAACAAAAAAATCCCCCTGCGAGCGAGTCTGGTTTTGTGGACAGCCCCTTTAAGAAAACTTCTGAACAGGCAATTTAGTTTGCAGAGACTATAGTGAGTCATATCGTAACATCCTGTGTCTCAGGCCTGTGCCTTCTAATAATATCAAGAATACATCCTGCTGGACAAAATCATCAGCAGACTTCACAAAATTAAGACGTAGATCCTCAAAGATCAACTATAAACAGTTTTTTTATTACAGTTCAATTAACGGAAAGACACGGTCATGAGGAACCAGGCCCCTGTTTTTGTACCTGAATAGACTGTCTGAAGGCTACAGAAGGAAAAGAGTTTTCCTCTCAACAAGTTTTTAAGTTGAAACCCTGTTTAACATTTTCAAAGGTTTAAAGGTAACATCAACGTGCTATGTCATTGTGCATTCCCTATTGATATCTATATAGCGGCCGATGTGCGTTGTGTAAATCAGATATTAATTGCATTTGGTTTGCGTAATGTCGCAAAATACAATCACTCGGGGAAAATCTGTATTTTCCATTCGCCTCATGAAATGGAATAGTCCAGATTATATTCTGCGACAATGCACTTATTATGTATCCAATATTTGTACAATATTATAACTATTTCAGTGCTCATTTTGCTTTCGCGTTTTTTGTGAATACAAGTGTTTCTCACAAAACAAAACAAAATGTATCTTGTTGGTTTGGTTTGCGTTGCGTTGGTAATCCCAATTTCAATAGTGCTTCTTCATTGAATATAAGTAGCCCATTATATGGGTTGTACTTGTATGTACGATTTATGACACTTTTTTAGTACATAAAATAGATCGTACATGTACAAGCTTGGCACTGAAAGAGTTAAAAGCAGTAGATAGCTGATTTGGCTTCTTTTTTTTCCCTTTTTTCCTTTTTTTAAAGGATCGGAATAAACTTACCCATCACGTCGACCATCATACCGGGAATGCCTCCCATGACCAACGTCATAATCCCGATGTCCTATAGCATCCTCGGATATAAGGGAGTCCGGGTTATTGTACTCTATTCGCAGTTCACGTTCTGCAATTTTGATGAGTGCATCGTGTGCTTTGGTCGCACTATTTATATCCACAAAGTCGACGAATGCTGACAGGCCCCCATCGGTGTCACGCTTACCAGTGATTTTCACGCTTTCAACGCGGCCATACCTGCAATGTCAGATGGGAAAATATGATAGAGGATGAATAAATGATGAAAGCAATCTAAGGTTTAATGGATACAATTAGAGCGGTGAAATTGCTCAGTAAACTCGTCTGTCTGGAGAACGAACAAAAACTGGGGCAGTAACAGCATTAAAACAAACCATAATACAGATAACTTTTGCTTAGCAATTCCTGGCATAAGCACAAGTTACATCTGGTGGATCCATAAGCCTTATTGGACTCAAGGTAAATGGTCTGCTAAGCTGATATATCGCTAAGCATTTATTTCCAGCAGCTTTAAGAACTTAATTACACGCCACAAACAGCACGGTGGTTGTTTGTGAAGAAGTAAACTACATCAGGTCAAGTGGTTGCAAGGTGTTTGTAATAGACTTGACAACAACCCTTTAAACTGTTTTAATTCCATCGAATTCAACAGCAGCCATGGAGTTTCGTGTTTGACCATCACCCCATCCGATCGAACTGACCAGGGTCTCTACTGTCTCAACAAACTGAACAGCAATTCCACCTCCATTTCAAGTGCTACACATGTAGACTTTACTTCGGCTTCAACAACAAATCTGTGAGTACCTGGTGCTTCACAACAACTCCAGAGCCCACAGGCCGTCGGGCGAGGGGACGGGGTAAAAACAAAATTATGACGTTAATGTTAGCGGCCATGAAAACCCAGTTCAATTCCACACAGTCGAGCCCCCGAGGGCTGGTGGAATACGGGCAAAACACCACAGGGTTTGGAAAAACTGACAAACAAATCTGCACTCTTTCCTCTAGATTAAAAACACACTCCGTTATCTTCAATCTGACATAACATCTCCAATCTCAAGAGCCTAGAAAGGGGTGGGAAAAGGAAAACGGACAGAAACATAAAAACACAGGAAGTTGTTTTTCGAAATTCTTCGAGCCTTTTTTCATCTCTAAGAGTTTGCACAAGCTAACAGGCCTCAAAATAATCCATGGCACCCACTGCTGTTGTGTCATGTGCTTTTGCTGTGGTACCCTTTCCAAGGTTCCAAGACAAAGGTTCCAATACAAACTTACATTTCCACAGTAGAAGTGCCCACTTTGCCCACTACCAGACGAAAACTACTACTGTATGTCCTTCCAAGAGTGCTGTTCAAAGCCTGAGCTACCTTTTGTGTAAATCCAGGAAAGCCTTTGAGAAATTTAACATTGATGCCGATTTGCAAGAAAAATGCGCCATGAAAACAATTGCTTTTCAAGAGACATCGTTTGCAAACTGTTGATCCATAAGTAAAAAACATTCGAAGGATCTTGTTTCAATTCAGCATGCTAAGTCCATACTTGGACAATTTTTATCCAGAGTGGGAACCATCAGGTGGGAAAATTTATCGTCTTCTGGCAGTGAAAACAATTTTGTCATGACACTTTTTTTTAGATTTGTTATAATATGCAATCATCCCGATCTAATAACACAATAATAGACATAACATTTTGTTTGTTAACAAGCTCAAATCAAAAGAATAAGCGAGACTTGCTCCAATTCAACACAACAAAATCTTGTCAATACTTTAGTTGTCACTGTCACCTAATGCAAGCTGTGCCCGGTCTCCGACACCCAACAGAAGTGTCAGTCTGGTTAGGGTTTATCGTAATATCATCAAAAGTGAGCAATTTCACAACCACACAGTGTCGGGTTAAGGACAGAGCGATTATAAAATGAAACAAACTGGAAAACTTCAAGTACACATATGAAACTGAAAGGTCAGATGTGCCTCACACCACATCCACAGTGGATGAAATTAAAGGCACGACTAGCTTTAGGTTCACTTCATGCTGCCAAAACACCCCGTTTAAAAAAGTGTTACTCTCCCAGTCACACATATCAGTGCTCGCTTCCTACAACTGCCTAAACAAGTTTACCATAGATCCGGCTTTAAAGAAGTCTGGGTGCAAGACCTTGTTCCTTATTTCTTGACTATCGTGATTCCCCCTATCCTACCGACGCACTGAAAATTAGCAGGCGCTGTAAAAGTAAGCCGGCCTGGAATTACACGCAGGCAGCTGCTACCACTGGTCTTGGTCTTGAGGTCAATTTAAAAGTTTTCCCATATCCTTTAAAATTTTCCAATGGCAGTGCCCTTTGGTATATCAAAACGGCCTTGCCCTCTCATATATGAAATTCCCGGGCCGTGCCAGAGACAAACCTTTATCGTTTGAATAGTCACGCTGTGCAGGCTTGTTAGTGTTTAGTGCATGGTATCACCATGGTATCACTGACAATAACGTAGGAAGTTCTTGCACTCCATGTAAAGAAGCTCTCCACTGCCCTATTTCACATCCTCTCTTTAATTGAAAGTGACATGCCTAGCCTACTGCGCCACCAGTTAATTAAATCCACTCAATCCCTGATCTTATTTGTATGCATTGAATGTGGCATCTTTTCTATGGTGTTACAGTGAGCAGACTAAATTATAATCCTCAACACTTGATGTTGTGCAGAACGATGCTGGTAATCTTATATCACGCAAGGGGCTCTAGCAAGGGCTCTCCCTGGTTCTCCTGCAGCTTTAAAGGCAGTGGACACTATTGGTAATTACTCAAAATAATTATTGGCATAAAACCTTTCTTGGTGACGAGTAATGGGGAGAGGTTGATGGTATAAAACATTGTGAGAAACGGCTCCCTCAGAAGTAAAGCAGTTTTCGAGAAAGAAGTATTTTTCCACGAATTTGATTTCGAGACCTTAAGTTTAGAATCTAAAAGCACACAACTTCGTGTGACAAGGGTGTTTTTTTCTTTCATTATTATCTCGCAAGTTCGATGACCGATTGAGCTCAAATTTTAACAGGTTTGTTATTTTATGCATATGTTGAGATACACCAACTGTGAAGACTAGTCTTTGACAATTACCAATAGTGTCCACTGCCTTTAAGTCAATTAATACCACCAGAATCAGGTCTGAGTCTATGTAGGCGAGTGCCATCTCATAGAGTGACCTACATCATAGTACTCACTACCAAGTCCCTTGGGAACAAGCCCAAGCTGACTGGAGAGCATCAGAATGCTGGCTTGGCACGGTCTGGTTACTAACCCTGCTTCTGACTTCAAGTAACAGCCAGGCCCGATACTTCACGGAGGCATCGTAGAAATTTAAAATTTCCTCTAGTGTGCCCTTTACCGAAAGAGAAAATGCCTTGATGTCCTTGCTCTTTCAAAAACGAGCAACAGGCCTAAACTGCAATACCATCCGACAAAATGGCTCACAGCCAAACGAGTTCCGACCCTCATACTATTTTTAATAAGTACCATTCTTACACGCAACCTCCAGCAAAATGAGTATGACGAACTGGGTAAACAAAATTATGGCTTTAAAGCCATAATTTAAAAAAACCTAAATTAATCATCATTACGTAATTTTGCACCAAAAATTCCCGAGGAATATAATTAACTGATTTCTAATTTGTTATACTTCCAAATTAATGTCTTGTTCAAATAATTATGAATACTTTAATTTCAATTAGAGTTAATTAGTTTTAAAAAAAAATTGCTATTAATTAGTACAAGGCAGAGTGCTTGGCAATCTTACTTTAAAATATTTTTATTTTTTTTATTTTTTTAAATGTCAATGATGATTCACAGACATAAAAAAAAACACTCATTCGTCAAAGTTCTATAAACATGTATCCGGATCACGAAAAAGTACAAGCGAGATCACTGCCTAATTCCACTCTCCTCTTCCCTAAAACATTGATCATCTAATTAAGCTCATAAAACCATAGCAACCAAACCAATTCCCATCCATGTGCTTTCACTTACGCCGTAGATAAACCAATAAAATAAGCCAAGCGCTCTCCGAAAATGTGCAACCCATTCATCTTTAAGCCAGTACAGTTATTTGTGCTCAAACAGTGCAATCTTGTCTTCCACTGTTGACTGCACAGAGTTACTACAGAGACCCATTGATACGTAGTGAATTCCAAGTCCCTATCCACTCACACCACACTAACCCACGTCAACCGACTCATCATGTGACTCCACTTTTCCGGCGCAGCCTGCTCCATATTTTCCCCTTCTATTTTTTCATGTTTTATTTATTTATGTAGATATATTTTTTTTTTAGTCTGGGAGTTGAAATGGATGACCTCGGGCTGGTAAAAGAATCCCTGTATGGAGAAACAGCTTGCCAGGCAGGAAGGGGGGAAAGTGAATACCATGGCTGTTATTAGGTTTACTGCAATGAGGGGCCCCATGAAGGGAGTGTTATTCAGGCACTGTTGTTGGTTTTTTTTTACCTGCGCTTAGCTCTCAATCACAGCAGGGTTATTTTGTTTCACAATTTAAACAAATGAGCTGAAAGATAGAAATAGTTTGGCTTGTTATTGCTTGTGCGTTTATAGTTCTTGTTCAGGTTTTTTTGTTATTTTCCCAGTATTTGTTCAATGTAAACATGTCCATTCAAAGAACTAGAAGATGTTTTTATTGAAATATCGTGTAAAAAATAACCTGAGAAAGATTGCGTCTTAGATCTTATCGATGCCTCAAACATTCGAATCAGATTCTTGATGCTCCAATTAATCTCAAATCTTATTTTCAAGACATTGAAGAGCAGCTAGTGTCAACACTGCTCTCTTTATGAAAAACACAAAACATTCAAAGTGGTAAAATAATTACTTGACAACAGATATTTTGGGGGATTTTCTCAATGACAATGGCAGATTATGCAATGTGTTCTTTTATCTGAATCCACCACAAGGAAATGAGGTGACTAATGAAAACAACATAAGCATCAACCGAAACAAGCATAAAACCCAAGTTCCAGAAAAGAAAGTCAAATTCTTTGCATCATATGATCTTCAGGAGTAATATCTGAACAAATAAGAAAAACGAAAGTATCTTTAGGCCTTGAACTCTTTTGAGGGAAAGGAAACTTCTTTTATTTATGTAAACTCTCCTACTCTTGCTACAACATTTCAAAGCAAGTTGCTCTAGAATTGTGGAAATTTTGGGTTTGATCCTATCCGAGTAATATGCCTGTGATTTGTTTTCACAGAACTCGGGAAAGTGCTGAGTAAACAGTGCTAACACACATCGGTGTATATGGGTAAAACCAAAAATGAATAAGTTGACTAAAAACAATTTTAAAAACCATTCACCTGCACAGGTTGTGCATGGTGGCACAACTGTGCCCAGAATTACATTGTAATTGTGTCCATGTGTGTACTGTGTTTGTACTCATCACATGATATCATATTGCAGGGTGGCGTATAGTTCAAATCAATCAATCATAACTCCAGTGGATGATATTGGATGGTCAAGCAGCTACACTGTTGGAGGGTTGATGGTGCGAGCTGTGTAGATGCAATCACCACATATCATTTCGCAGAAATGCTTGGTTCAAAAATCAGTGTAATTTTTTCAAAAATTTCTACAAAATAGCAGGCAACCGGCAGTTACAATGTGACCACAGAGCAAGATCTAACATGGTAGACCGATTTTGTCTGGTAACCTATTTCTTGTAAGCAAAATTGTATTGTGCTTGCGCAGGTCTATATAAAATATGGCCCCATGATCTGGTGGTGATTTTCTAAGTTCAAGCCCTGTGCAGTACATACATTAAGTTAGAGTTCTATAGGAAGGGTTTAACAAGGCAAAAAGGCTAACACAAAAAAGCCATGGAGGCAATACCGCTCTTTGAGTAAGATTCACAGCATTTTTCAGGAAAAAAACAAATTTGCCCATTGCCCCTTTACCCTTTTAGCCTTTCAACAGACCATAGAGCAATGAAGAGACGATAAAGTGAATGCAGTGAACGAATCTCCAGCACTCAAAGGAACTCCTGAATTGGGAGTCTCGTGAAGACAGAATACTGCATTCACACCTCGGCAAAGGGGGTTTAAAAAAAAATGATATGAGAAAATTCTGACAGTGTAGGTGTGAAAAACAAATTCCCTGGGGTACCAATCAGGCCACTGGTCCCTAGGCACTGCCTCATCATCAACAGTGCCAATTAAGTACTGTAATCAGTGAGATGCTCTCTCAAACATTTGTCACGCGGTACGGTGACATCCCGCTGATGGATAGGTGAGGCTGTTGCTTCAGCCGTTGCCGGGGCAACATGGTCAACACACCAGCGCACTCGTATCTTACGACTTACTCGTTGTGGGCTTATGATCACAATTCACAATTATGATTTGTTATGGTTTGTTTAGGAAAGCATTAGAGGAGATGGAGCAATGGCAATTACTTTGAATCAACAGGGAGGAATCTTTGACTGCAAGGTAATCATGAAGGATCTCAACCTTACTCCATACAAATTAAACTTGCTCATTTTTTCCAAACAATCTATTTATTATCAAATACAGACTTTTGAAGCCTCAGAATTCATCCCTACTCAAAATGTCAAACCTCCCCCACCCAACCCCCACCCCTCAAAAGAAAGAAGAAAAAATGAAAAAAGTGAAGAAAAAAAAAATAGTTAGGGCCTATAACAACAATGTTATAAAAAAAGAAAAATTAATTAAAAAAATTATTTTTAATGTTTTCACCCCTACAAAATAGATGATCAGGGACTTATAAATAATTGCTCTTACAATAAAAATTAATTCTCACATGCTTAACTGTTTCACCCGCTTTAATTAAAGTACAACGCCAACGTTTTAAACTACTTCAAATAAATTACGTGCAAATCCTTCAAACTACCGCCCAACAATCATTATCTGGCGTTGGTTTCATGTTGTTTCATTAACAATTCTCAAGAGCAAACTATCCGGAAAATATTTATGACATGGTGGCAGACTTTTTAATCCTCTTCCTCGACTTGGGAATTATGCGATTCAACGAGCCAGGAAATTATTTATGAAAATCTACTTTAAACCGGTCGACCGTCGGTATCAGAATCCTCTTGGTATGATTATGCTGATGGCAACATTCGCTTTTTTCGTGCCGTCATGAATATCTAAACACCCAGAATTTATTGTTACCATGAGAAGAGATTCTTGCAGGCGCCCACATGACGCCATTGATACTAATTAAACAACCTCCACGAGCGAGAGTGGGGGGGGGGGGTAGGAGGATGAACTGTTCAATAACTTCATTTCTAAATTAAAATATTGATTTGGAGTTAGGATAGCTGGGAGTGGATGCTGGGTATGGAAGCATAACATTCAGCTCTAACTCTATGTGGAGGTCCAGTAGAAAATATCCAGGGAGTTGAAAATGCTAAACACATGATGTAATGTTTTAATCGGCAGACTGAACCTTTAGGTTATAGGAAATTTGACATTTCCCTCATCAGTCTTGCCTTCTCTTTACCTTTTTATATCTCTTTTGTGTGTAATTTTTTTGAACTTGTGGAGAGAAATAAAATAATAAATAAGTACTAAACAGAGGTATGGCAGTGAACGGTTTCCCTTGTATAGCAGAGCAAAATGCTACAAAAAATGTTTCAATTGCTACTCAAAAATCAAGCTTTGCAACTTAGTATTGCCATCTTCAATGTGCACAAAATAAGTACGTATACATATATACAGTCTAAAATTTCTTGAGAAAATAGAATTAGCTTAAATTTGTTTGTTATAAAAAAAGCTGGACGAAACTGTTCCCCTGAATTGTATGAAAAAAACCTGTGTTTTGATGTAGTGGGTTCAACTGCATTGAACAATTTGCCAGTCATGAAAATTATTGAGCTTGGGAAATATCTGGTCTATTATTACCAAATCTCACCTCACCGAACTTTTGCAGAATTGAAATTAAAAAATTAAATTGCAACAAATCTTGCATGAACTTTAAAAAGCTGCCGTTGATTATATTTTGTTTTAAGTGTTCCTGTCAAATTTTCTTCACTTCACAAAAATTAAACATTCCACTTTAGTCTTTACATCGTGATAATCAAATTATCACTGAGTTGAAATACGTCTCCTACGTTACTTGTTCAATTAAATTCTTTGATGAGTGTAAGCTCCAAAGAAATTCATGAAAATCCCAGCGGATAAACAACAAAACCCTGAGTTCCAGGACTGAAACCATGAAACGTCTACTCTTGATAATGAAATTTGTACCAACTGCAAGTCTCATCTCGAAGGAATTGGGCAGATATTTAATATAAAGTTACTGAGAGTGGTCGGTGAAATAAAAAAAGTATAGCAAATGAAACCCAATGCATGTGTTCTATCATGATAATACCACTTTGCTGTGATTATTTTTAGGGAGCCATCGGAGATCAAACTTTTTTTGTACTTTTATAAAAGACTACTTTTGTGCCTGGTGGTCTTTCATAGTATGTTTTCATTGTCCTTTTGTTTTATACACGAGCTGGAAGCCATTGTGATACCAGGTGATGCCACTGAAAGAGACACCCTGTTGGAATAAATAAATGACTGAATAAATAAATGAACTTTTTTTTAAGAGTTGTTGATTGGCTGAAAAGATGTGTACCTGAGGTCTTAGCCACCAACTTCTTTTATTCTAATAGCAAGTATTTTACATCAAATAATTTGGATAGTCGAGTAAAGAACTTCAGTCACCATTCCATGGGCAATCATCCATGCACCACTGATGAACAATCTGATATGGACGAGTGGTTTGAGATCGGTTTCAAAATATCAAAAAATCATAGGAAGAAAGGAAAAAAGACACAGAAAAGTTCAGAATAAATTTTGATTCTCAAAAGTGATGGATGCAATTCATTCCTTCAACAACAGTGAGTTCATTGTCAAGACACAACTTGCTGTTTTGTTTATAACAAAAACCATTCAGTTCTACAGTTCTCCCCAACAGTAGATGTTGATGTCTCTCACTCATGATTGATCATAGAACATTACTGCAGTTCAGTTACTATCAATGAAATCCTTCGTTTTGAATCTGAATCCTCAGTTTTCATTTCTTAACCCCCAAAATACCCCTTTTACTCCTCGCATTTTGTACTTTGGATGACAACCCGCCCGTGTCAAAACCAACTTAAAAAGAAAAATTGCATTCATTGGGGATACATGTTTAATGCTACAAAAAATTGTTAACATTTCCCACTATGATACACATAGGTTCTTGACTGCCATAAAGGCCCCGGAATGTACAAAGGCACTCTCTTTTTGTAAGCAATTGTTACATGGTCTTTAGAAGTTGGGTTTGCCCATTTTTAATTGATGTGATCCTTTGAAAAACAAGATTAAAAAGCCTGTATTGTTATCCAAAATCTTTCAACAGGATTTATGCTTGCTTGACTTTAAAATCACCTACAATACATACATCGACTTAAAAAAAGTTAAATCCAGAAATATGGAACATTCCTAACCTTTTCAGACTTATGCTGGTAAATTAAATTGATTCAAAGGAAATATAAAGTTACTTCCTGGGACCACTGACTTGTATCCTTCATATTTAACAAATCAAATCTTATGACACTCAATTTACAATCCAGAGCTCAATTAAAAAAAGAGTCATTTACAATCAAAAGATTTGCTTCTGCTCACTCTAAGCCCATTTGATGGTGTGTTTTTTTTAAGAAGACCCCTGAATCTGGTGGACTATGTGACAACAACACTTGATACACCAAGCCCAGTCTGCAGCGGGTTAAATTTCGATCCCCTGGGGAGTCTCAAAAGGGCACTCTTTCTTGAAGAAGTTCTGTGACCCAGGGCCAGCCACAAAGGGAGAGAGACTGCAATCTTTGGGTTTCAACCCTTCATAGCGCTTTCAATGCACACACAAAAACAGCAGCGCAGGCTGGTACTACTGAAATCAATGGCTATAAAGTAGATCAAGAACTGTGAACACAAATGGTCTGCTGCTCAGTGGCCTCACGCAGGCGGAGTTGGAATTTTCTATAGCCTACAGATTGTAAAAAAAACAAGAAAGACTCTGCTACCGGTAGAAACGTCAGGCCATTAACTTTGTTTTGAAAAAAAAGAGACATAAGATATGAAAAGCCTATTAACACTTTAAAGCGGAATGCACAACACATGTATGCTACATCACAGTAACATATGATGTACGCTTGCACTAATAAAGGAAAGTTCATCATGGCTAGAACAGACACATATTTCATAAGGAAGGGAAACGAAAATGAATAACTGGGACTCGAACAACTGAACTGTGAACAACCACATCCAGATACATGTAAAAGAACTAACTAGTGCTGAGTCACTGTAGGTTTTGCAGTGCATGTAATAATTTCTGCACATACTTGATATAAATTTACCAAATTAAAAGGGTGGGTTAACAAAGTCAAGACAACTGGAGGAGATTTCAAGAGGGGCTCTAGTTTCGTGATGAACTAATTTTCCAGTGTGATGTCAGCTGCAAATGCCATCGAATTTTAAAAAACCTTCCAGTGCATCCCAATCATCAGCATTCAGTCTGTACATTTTAGACAACAATATCTTTTCAATCCATTCCCAAGTTGTACAATAATCAGCAACAGTGCTGTTGAATTTGACCTTTTGGCTAACAACAAATTCCTGTGTGGAATGTTCATCCAATGATTTAAATTTACATATTTCGCTCCGAAGATTAACATTTTAAAACGTGCGGTAAGAAACTTCTTTCTCCTACCCCCACCTTCTCCATCAGTTGGGATTTGGGTTTGATTGTTTCTAACATGGTGAAACTGATCAAAATTATATAGGAACCGAGGGTGCCAGAAAACGCATGAAAATGCTCAATAATTGCATTTTCGATTGTTGACTCTATGGTAAACATTTAAATTTATTGTAAAGTTTAGATACTAGTTTTAGACAATTTAACTGTAAGTCCAACCCTATAAGCCTTTTTGAGATATGGCGGACACAATGCTACAACACTACAAGGTTTGGGTAAATTTGTCCGTACACACCCAAACCAAACAGTAAACTCCTATATCACGTCCGCCCTACCTCAAAAAGGCTCATACAAGGGTTGCCTTGCCTTTAAGTTTTTTCAGTTACTGGCCTGATGGGGTGGATTTCACAAAGAGTTTAACTCTAGTCTTATCTCGATTTAGGACGAGTGACTCAGCCTAACTTAGAACTAGCCATATGTTTTTGATATCTCTTAGGACTAGTCCCAAACTAGGACTAGTCCCAACTCTTTGTAAAATCGACCCCACCAGCTTATTTACTAGTCTGTATTTCAACACTGAACTAGTCATCCGGACCACTTGGAGTGAATTTTGACTGGAACTAAAGGTGTTTTTGCCAATGCACCTATTTTTTAAATGAAGTTTAGAGAAACTCTACTAAGGATCCACAACGTGGCTAATTATAAAATGAGAAAACAAGGGGAGGGATTAATTAAAAACCTAAAAGAAAACACCTGCAACCTTGGTTCTTTTATAAGATCTTATCCAAGCGGCTCATTAAAATCTCAAGGTTTGTTTTACGGCAGATATTTTTCTCCCGGAGTATTCTGCTAATGAGTTCCCGCATTGTATGGTTACTACAGCACTAATGAAGCCAAAGGAAAGGCAATTAGGTTATTTCACAATATATATAATACGGGTTGAGCACATTTTTTGTTGACAACCTTGCTCAAAATAATGGAAAACCAAAAAGGCAAACATTAGAGTTAAATAGCTCAGTTGGTAGAGTACCAGCATGTTATTCATGAGGTCACAGCTTCGAATCCTGCTGTAGTCAAATTTGTCTTTGTTCAACTTAAAATATAGTTAATTAAAACCAAATTTTTCTAAATTCTACAGAGAATGTTACTGATCGATGACGATTCTGCATATTACAAATGACAACAATACCAACTGACAACTTGTTTTGGCAGGAATTATTTTTTCCCCTTTGCAATATGGATCCACTCAATTAAATGTTAATAACTTTGCAGACACTTGCGATTTCAAAATCGATTTCTCAAGTATACATGAAAGTTCAGCCAGCTTCGAGAGACCAATTGTGGCAAAGTAAATGACTTTTATCACCGGGGCTGGGGGTCACAGCATTTTTACATGCAGCACACGTCCTTCGTACCATAACAGTTTACATAGAAGGAGTTATTGAGATTTTAGTCCCCGTCTCTCGGACAATGCATGCAGTCCCAGGGACATGTTTAATGAGTCCTCGTTAAGAGGACTGTTAAAAGCACCTGTCAAGAGGAAGGGAAGGAAGACAAGACTGTTTGCACTTTCAGAACCATCTGGTAAAAATTTAAAATTTCTGCGCTTGGAATCATTCACTTCAAAGGGCGCTGTTATATAAGCGCAGAATTCTTAGCACTGAATCTAAAAGTAAGGGGGTGTTGTTGTTTTTTGTTTTTTTTTATGCCTGTTACTACTAGCCGCATTTCTTCAGCAGTACTTTTTGAAAAATTTGGATGAGGTCCTTGACATATTGTAATCAGGCTTCGGAAGTCACACACTGTTACATTTCCCTGACCACATTCTAATCTCTTTGTCCGCTAAATTTAATATTATTGAAGTGTCCAATCAGGTACGCACCTGTCTTTACTCTAGCACACAGTTGTATAAATCCATCAGCACAAATTTACACTAACCGATATTGATGTATACGTGTATGACAGATGTAGATGGGATCCCCGAGTCCCAAGTTGAAAAAGGACAACCAGTTGTCCAATTTTCTTAAAATTGTCAAGAATTTCTGTAATAACGCACTGAAAGTGAATTATGCTGTTCGTGAAGTTGTTTTCATTTCTATTCATTCACCGATGTCACCTAGCGTTTGCTTGACCCTTTTTTTTTTACTGCATGCTTGCTGTGCTGCGAACAGAATTTAGCTTAGAGATGATTATTTTTCATTTTGGATGAGTGCAATGGGTGTGAGGTATATCCTTGAAAATTAACATACCTTTCTTGAATTGTAATGGAACAAATAAAAACCCGATTGCAAACCAATCAACAACAAAGTCCACAATTTTGTGGTAAAAATTATGCAAAACAGGTCTGGACTTTCAACTTAGAGAGAGCTCTGCCATATTTGCATTTCGCAAAGGACACTTTCATTGGGAAAACCTTAAAGTTCAGGCACCAAGGCTAAGACCAGGGGCAACGTTTAATAACCTGTGTTGAATTTCCGACCTATAGATTTACAACCAGTCTCAATCAAGATCAAGATACCTGAAGTTACAATTTTCAGAGGATGGTTGAAGATGACACAGGATTCCCAAAATTATCTGGCCTGGTACCTGTTGTTAAAATTTGGCGACAGAAAAACACCTTTGCTCACGCCCCTGCAGCCGTCCAGATTGTAAGTTGTAAACAAATGTTTTTTAGACATCTGTTCCTTGAAATTTGAAGATAATTAGACAATGATCAGACTTCAAATACACCTGACATCACGCATGTACTTTAGAAGACACAGGAACCGAATCATTTGAATATAATCTATCCGTGTGTGGGGCCACCCAGCACTTGAACATTGGCCGCCCAACCCTATTAATGCTACAACCAGGAACAAAATTAACAATTGTCTACTAAACCAGTGTGTCTGTTATTACTTGAACTTAGCACTGTGATAAAGGTATGTTTAAATTCCACAAGTTATTCAACCTTTTACGGTGCAATGTCCAACATCGCGCATTGGAAAGACTTTTTTCACAGAGCTATTGTTATTATCATTGCGTGTTAAACACGGCATGACCCATGACCTTATGATAACACAAACTACAGACAAGTCGAAGTACACAGCGATGCAGTTTTATCAAAACAGCTTCACAAAAACCCTAACTACTATCAAAAACATCAGGTAGAATCAAGTGAATTCATACACAAACAACTTTGCTTCAAAGAGTCTCCGAGCCTGTTGTTGTTCTGTACTTGGAATTCTCAAAATGAATAGTGCTTATTAAACTGTTACCCCTTCACGAGTGCAGTCCTCAGAATCTAACAAAACATGCGGTTGGATTTTCAAGGGTTGGGATGGATGGGGGTACATGTAGACCTATTTATTTGAGTTGTGCATGTGAAGATTTTCATGATTTTAAACTTGGGTTTAATATGCCATCTTATGTATATTTACAAAAAAGACAACAAAAATAAGACATTGATGTGATTCTTGCAAATGGCATTATAATAGGATAACACCAATGTGTGGTAAACAATCTAAACCAAACCCTCACGGAGGGGTAAACATCTTGTTGTTCTACACACATAAAACAAAATAAAGTTGTTTTTTTTAACATCACCTCAAACAAAGATCATTTTAATATACACTAGTTTTCTATTTCACTCAATCTACAAATAAAGCGTCCTTATATTTCAATTTGACCCTATTTATTATTTTAGGTACAGTACATTATAAATAAGTGGTGTTTGGATTTCTTTTTCAGCCAATGCCGGGTCAAGGATATTCTATCCAGTAGAAACCACAGACCTCTACAGCCTACTCCAACAGGACATGTCTTTACAGTCAACCAATGGAAATTCTGACTGGCTGATAAAATTATAAAATTGTGTTTCTCGTACCAACACTACAAACAAAATTGGCCCGTTTTTTTTGTTTAGATGAATAATACTAGCGGACAATTTTTTGCTAATAAAATTGTGATCACATGCATTGTACAGTACTAAATTGTAGCAGGGTTCTGTGGAGGGTTTTCAAACTGTCGGGCATTCACGACCCAAATTTTAAAAGTTGGAACAAAACATGCCGATTTGAAATGAGGTATTTGGAATGTTTTTACGAACTGTTTATCTTGGTCTTGAAAGCCCTACTAGGAAATACTTTTGTTCATTCAGGCTAAAATATATCCCCATTTTAAAATAAAAAAGAAAAATCACATGGGCTTAAAATATAAACAAAATACTCTTGTCTCACTCATTTAAAGTAATTCATTTACAAACTGAAAATCTTTTTGGTATTTTTTAGTATTTATAGAGCAATGGATGTCGAACGAATTCAAAGGAATCTGACCACTAAGTCTATTTACTCTACCTTTTAGCCTACATTTTCTGCACATCATTATATTCAACCGTCATGGGCTAGCCAGTGGCTAGTCCCGTTCCTTACCAAGACACAATAATTTAAGGAACAGATAACTGAAGGTCAAGGTTCGCCAGCAAAAATGGCCAACACAATAATTAACAAGAAAAATTCTACACACAACCATACCACTAAGGCCAAAGAAAATAATATGTGTGTTTCCGGTTACCCGACCGACCCTAGAAAAACACGCCGACCCTACGGAATTTTATACATTTACAGACAAAATAAAATAAAAAAACCCCGATCCCACTCCCCGTTTAACAAAATTCCGCACGATTTTAACGTTATTATTTTTGATGTTTCCTTTTTTCTAAAATGTTTTCACATTTAAAATAAAGCATTAGAAAATACACATTTTCATACGAAAAAAGACGTCGTTGATCCATGGTTGATCATGTACTAGTATTGCAACGACTGACGGACGACGTGTGTAGCGTGTGTTGGGAGGTCGCAGCATGCATTTACACGTGCGAGTTCGTAATGCTAGCAATCTGTTAATTGCGCTGCTCAATCTTGAGATTGCACAACAGATGTTGATTGAGCAATGTACGCCAACGAGCTGCGCTACGCCCTCGCATTTGCGCCGCCTGGAAACCCGCTAAAATTCCCACATGACACGTCGAGTCTTGTCTCAATGCGTTTACTGCTGGTTCGCGTAGATTTTACCAATAGAGGGCGTTTTATCTCACTGTATTACATTGTTCCAAAAAGACCTCTAGCGTTCAATGTTTCTTGTATTTTGTTGCCGCACGCAAAGTAACAACGACTACAGGCGTAGAATCTGCTTTTGTATTACGTGAAATTTACAGACCTCGAAACCGTTGCTTTTTGGGGCTAATTTTCTGTGTCATTTTAAGAGATTTTCGAGTCGAACTTGGACATCGTTGAATTTACATGAACTTTACATGCATTGCAAGGGCAAAAATATTTTTAACATTGGTTCCTACCCTTAGTTTTGAAGCAATAAAATAATTCAACAAAATAAAATGTGTTTTCGTCCCTACCGACCCTAATTTTTTGGCCGGTGTAATAGGAAACACATATATTATTTTGTTTGGCCTAATGGAAGTAAATCAAATAATATTGCCAACGAGAATTTATTTAGAGGCACGGCTGCGATTCGCATGGCTGCAAATTTAAGCAGTCTCTTGCAATTCCTATGAACATGTACATATGTAGGCTAGCAGTTGTGCTTACATTTTTTTATTGTATGAATCTACATCAAAAATAAATTAAATGTTAAAAAAAAAAAAATTAAAAAAAGCTTTACTTTGCCTTTATTGAAGAAAATGCAAATCCAAGCTTTTTATCCTGTTTTGTTCAAAAAGAATTCCTAACGGATCATTATCATCTGGTTCTTGCTCGGCCTGCACTAACCCTCGTTGGAGCTCATTTGTTTGTTTGCCATGACAATGAAGGCAATGGGATACGGAAAAAAAAAAAAAAAAACACTCATAACAGATGGACTCTAGCCCCCTTGTTGGATTTCAGATTGATGGATAACTAGCTGAAATATCAAAGTTCAAATCTATGTTTATTTTCTGATGCTGTTATCAGGGTTTGCAGTGTTAAGCTGATCTCACTATATCTCGGGAAGTATGTCTCAATTTTGGCGCCTTGCCAAGATTTGGGAATTTAATATCCAATCTACCCCCCCCCCACTCTTTTACCTGCGACTTATTGTTGATAGATTAAAATGTAAATTCAGGCTTTGCAAATACCTTTATTAGTTCAGTTTTGTGATTGCCTCTTTTTTTTTTTTTTTTTTTTTTTTTTTTTTTACTTCCACATAAATACAAATCAAGATGCCTATTTTTGGCACAAAAACCTTTTCCTCTCCGTTTCTTTGACACAATTGATTTTTCCCCTCTTCCTACTACCTGGGCAATTTTCCCTGCATTCAAATACACAAAACCTCTTTCTAGGTCTACATAGAGACATTCAAGCACTAAATCCAACATCCGCTGTAAAAGCTGAATGTATTTCAGGCAATGCAGAGGGGCGTCGTTACTACAAAAACAGAAAGAAAGAAGAAGCATTGAATTTATGATTTCTTGGTGACTCATTGAATCTCATCAAGTCTGTAATAATCCAGGCGCAACCCTGTGCTTTTATTACAGTCGCCGATCATGCGCTCATTCCCAAACTGGATTTGATTGATCGGTTGAGTGTTCCAAAACTGGATTGAACAGCATCGGTAGTATGAGAATATCACACACAAGAAAATAAACCTAAAAGTGAAAACGAAATGAGAAAACACATTCCCTTTGCATACATAGCCTTATTGGCAACGCATTTTGCATCGACGGAGAAACAAGATTGGGGGAAGAGGCAATGCGGGGAACAAAAACCAGACAATGATGAACAAAAAATATCCAGGGCTGCGTTCGCAGTGAGATAGAAGGATACAGCTAGACTGGATAAATAGACCTGCACTGCACGTATACTATGTTAAAATCGCACCACACCCACATGCCAGCCTATTGTACAGAATCAGTCTGTGTGACTATTGTTAGTTTTGTCCTTGAGAGAAGTATCAATATTATCTCTAGCGACCCAGATACATCAGTGGAAAATAAAATAATATACTTCCCCCCAGATGGGTCAGTGCTGTGTTTATATCAATAGGGTTCAATAACTCTCACTGGGTGAAAAACAAAACCGTTTTTTGTTTCATAGGCAATTTTTATACCATAATTATCGACATGTTTATGCCAGTGGTATTCTGTGAAGATACAGCTCTTGTGTTTTTCCCACGCTGCTCCCCAGACAGCATTTCAAATGTCAGACTTTGATGAAGTCAGTTTTTTTTTCCTTTCTTTTTTCACTTGATTTCAGATAATTTGATAATAACACTCTATAGTTTTGTTGATCACTTTCAACGTATCAGCCAAACGACCAATTGAAAGAAAACTGAGAAACTATGGAATGTTAGTGTTGTTTTTTATAACAATAATCATTATTAATATTTTCTACTTGGTTAAATATAACTCAGTATCCAATTTATTCCAGGAAAATTGCTAAATGAGAAAATTGAAAGAAAAACACAAGTTTTTCTTAATCACAGCTGCTTACATTTTGATTATTTTTTGTTTTTGCAAACAAATACATGGCCTGACATTTGACACCTAGCAGAGTACAGTATTTAAAGGCTGTTTCGTTTTTGTGCAGACATGTTGTAAGGAGGGTAAATTATTATTTTGTTTGGGTCTCAACACATGCATACAATCCCAGGCCTGTATGCTTCGTTTTTGAAGGGTCAAGGGCACCAAGGCATTTTCTCTTTGGCAAAGGGCACCCTATGAGGAAATTGTAAATTTTTACAGGAGCATTTCAAGGGCACCAAGGCAATGGCAAGGAGCAACGGAGGCGATTGGCAATCGCCTCCGTTGCCTCCGTGAAGTATCAGGCCTGCAATCCACCAGTTCATTACTGATGATACTCATTCATTGGCCGGTATTTAATTAACATCACTCTGCTGCATTCTATTGTACGACTCCGCTTACTGGTTGACCAGCCATACAAATCTCTCCAGTCGTCATACTCATGTGACTGGTGCTGGTGTTGAGTATTTAATACAACCCTCAACTCAAAGCATTGTATTCAGGGTTCACTTTGGTTACCACCAAGCAAGGAAGTGATATCTTTTGTGAGTTTCATAACACGTAGTGCCAACGTGTATTATTTTCTTTCCAACAACAGAAATTACCTGATTTATACTGAGTGCGCCAAGTGATGTGTTCATGGTGTACATTGTTAATTTCGGCTGAACCGTACACTGGAATTTTCTCACACTCTCGCCATTCAGGTATTGAAAATCAATCCAGGAACACTCAGAATCTTATGGACATTGTAAGCAGGAAGTAAACAAGTTACCTGCCCCCCCCCCCCTCCCTTTCTGATTCATCATTGACCAGTATTTGTTATACATTTGCAGTAAACCACAAGTTAAAACTGCAATTGGTCCAGCTGGCTATTTCAGAGTTAAAAATCCCGCTAATAAGTCGCTGACAACATATTAATGGTTAACCCTCCATGTGGCTCTGAAACTGCACAAGTTCAAAATAAGAATGTATTAATATGTACGTATGTACACTTTCCAGTACTTGTCACAAACCTAGTAAAGAAAATTTTCTATACATCTAACATGAACACTCTAATACTTAACGCTAACATTCCCAACTAAAAGAGACTAAAAGTATGACAAACGTGTTTACATTTTGGTTGGACAAACATGTTGCTTGAAAGCTTCCAATGTCTTGATTTTTAAAAAGAGGGTAAGCTGACCGTTGAAGGTTTGCCAACATTATCAATTCCTTTGGCTTGTCTTTTTTAAGTACATGCAACAACAGAGACCCCCTGGAAAGTAAACATCGCAGGTGATGTAACCATAGTCCCAACGTTTACGATCAGCCATGGGGAGGCTTAACAGCATTTCTAAGGTGGCCCCTAAGCTGGTCAACAACAGGTTGAAGTCACTGAGCCTACAACAAACCACCATGACAAAAGGGTGGAAGGCACAGCCAAATATCCCTAACCATGTCCCTGGCGGATTCCACTGTGAGCTCTGCCACACAATGCCAGGGTAAAGGTTGGCCTCAATGAGAGCTTAAAAATCCCAATCCAGGATCCAAACAACAAAAGAGACTTCTTATTTAGAGGTTCACAAGAGGAAAGTGCCTCATGAAGACCTCTACTGCTTAGTCATGTCCTTCAGAGCAGTTCAATGCATCCCTAATTGTCACCAATTGGACCCTTGGAAGTCAGCAGAGAGACAAGCCAATAACCAGAAATCTTATTTTCTATTCCATAACACCTTTTTTTCTCATTCAATATGCAGCGAGAAAATCCCTACTTCCTTCTAAATAACAAGATTGGGTGTTAACAACATCTGGGAAATTACCATTGTATATTGAGTGTTATTTAGAAGTCAGTCTGTGGTTTATATTTCACACCTCACTAATTGTTTTTTTTTTAATAATCTCATGTCAATCTTAATCAGTTTTATAACTTCCATTTCAAATATTGACATCGGCAGTGGTTAACAGAAATGAAAGCTACCCCACCCAGTAACACAATAAAAATACAACTTATGAAACTTATAGACAACTGTTTTTACGACGCAGTTTTTTTTGTATTCATCTGTGCTTGTTTTTGCATTGCATGTCAAAGGTCAACAGGATATCTTACAAGGAAGTAAGATTATTTTAATAACAAACCACAAGCTCACAAGTCACAACAAACAAAATAATTACAACACTCACAAAAGTACTTTAGTTTCAGTGCAAGGTTTACTAAGTGATGGGATACCAAAGCATTTTCGTCTTCTTATGGCTGGTGTTTTTGTGACAGTGAGCTGGCAACCACAAATTCCCCCAGTTTGCCTGAAGGCAAAACCACATTCTTTATGGCAGGTCCTACACTGTGAATGTGAATGTGATTGGTAACCCTATATACACCATAACCAGGACCCTGCCATAGCCTTTGTTTACTAAAGAGAAACCTTGTACATGACGGGACCTTTCAGGCAGGCAAGACACTACACTGGTCATTTGGGAATTTTTTCAGTTTGATCATTATCATTACCACTTTAATCCAAGAGTTAAAAAAATTAACAGCAAAACATGTTTCTTCTTTTTAAAAGTTGATAAAAATCAAATGGTGAAATCTCCACTAAATATCAGAGTGTTTTCTTCCATCAAGCCGTGTACAAATTGTCCAGGCTCTGCCACTCGTTTTGTAAAGGTTAATGTCACAGGTTAAATGGTCTACAAACCATGGCAACACTGTGTACCATAGAGGGTTAGATAACGAGTCTCCCCCCCCCCCCCCCCCCATTTCCAGCCAATAATAAATGTTATTTTTAAAATAGAAAGCATAGTGTCCCTTGTGGTTTATTACTGATGTTTATGTACAAAATCGATATAGACGATTTACATTTTTACAACACACTTTTAAAATTGTAAATTTGCTATACCTCAGAAGGTTGATTTTAATTTTGTGTTTCATGTAATACAATTGTGTAGTCACATGAGAAAATCAGGGAAAATATATTTTTTGTTCACAAAATTTGTACACGAATCAGTCCTAAAATTGCATATCTACTCATCAGTTGATGGACAGGGATAGGGTAAAATCATCAGGGTACATAGTCAAACATATTTTAGGGGGCTGTAAATATTGAAGCACAGCAAACCAGCTGATAAAATGAGTCACCTTCTTCTCTGGTCAGATTTCAACAGCCTAGCTAGCCCCTGCACAAAACCCCCTTTGTGGTCAACCGTCAGCACAGTGTAAACAACATTGTAATATTCTATGGAAAAGGCCAGAACTGGTTTCCCAGTAATGGCAAGAAGGTCAGCATTTAGGATCAATTTCAACTACCCCTCATATTAAAATCATCCTTGACTTTAATTTCAAGTGTTCATATTATTTGAACTTTGTATTTACTTATTTATAAATCTTATTCTTTCTCCAAATCTCGACGTGTTCATGTGTAAGACATTGTGGGATGTAAATTTTCAAGCACAGCAAACAAGCTGACAACATAGTGTTTTACTTTTTAACACAGCGAGTCACTTTTTGGTCGGATTTCAGAACTCTAGGTAGCCCCATCTGTGCAAACCCTATTTTATGGTCACCTGCATAAACAATTATTATATCTTTTGAAGTAACGCTATCCAGAACGTGTTTCCTGGAAAAACTGGATGGAGAGAAGCTCTGCGGGTCTGATCGATTTTGACAATCCCTTCAATTTATGAGAGTGTGTTGTTTTTTGTTGGATTGTTGTTTTTCTTTCTACTTGTTTTTCCATTTTTTAATTTCACTAGTACAGTTGAGCCCTCAGCCCTTTACCCGCTGTGTGTTTGAAATTTGTATGTGCTTGACATGCTTGTGTGCTGAATGAGTGTGCTACACAATTCTGGCTTGTGTGGGGGAGAGAGAAGGGAAAAAAAACAATTAGAACAGTCGTGCAACTGCTCTGGTTTGCTGCATTTGTGCAAGCCCAGGGTTTATTGAATTTCACTAGCTACAATCTAATATGGTCGATGTGTAACACACTAATACGAACCAAGTCAAGTGTGCACAGTGCTGTGCTGCAGTTCAGTCCATGAGACGGGCGCCAGCAGGTTGGGCGGTAGGGGCCTGGATACTTCACGGAGTCAACGGAGGCAGTTGCCTCTTGGTAATTGCCTTGGTGCCCCTTAAAATGTTCACTATAATTCATACAGTGCTCTAATAAGGAAATTTGTCTTGCCATTAGAAGAATGGTGAAGTGCCACGAAACTACCTCGGGCTCAATTTATAATACACGCGAATAGGCACAGCTACATAGCGCTTCATTTACTTTTTTCAGAGCTATGTTTTATTGTTAACCTGAATTTAAGAAAACCAAATTTAATTTCAAAGCTGTAGGCTATTATCTGTCTGGTTCTCCATACAATTGAGAGTTCAATAGGTGTTTTTAATTTACCCTAGCTATAGTACTTGTGTATGCTATATGCCAATGTGTACAATTTATTTTAATTATATGGCACTTTAAAACAAAAATAACCAGTCAAATTGTTGGTCTGAAAAACTGCTGAAGTTTTTGCAAATGTAGTTAAAATAAAGACTCTGCTAGGGTCAAAAGGTCAGGCCATTAACTATTTTTTCAACAACAAAAATGTACCGAAATAAAACACAATCCGCATGGTTTTATTTTTAGATAATGCCTTCTTGCTTCATGTACTGAAAACAGTAATGACTTATGTGCATGTGAAAATGTCGCCGCATTATTTCCCCAAAATAAAATGCGTTCTGAAATATTGAAATATAAACAAAAACTACAAACTCGAATAAAATTGTTTCCCAAAGCTCAATAGAGCTCAAACCGCTTCCAAACCATGAGTAGAGTAACCACAACAAATTTGAGTCAACATTACTTTTTTTTACTGCATGTTATTTCTTCTTTGGGCTCCATGCCAAATTATCTCCATTATGATCAAATTACATTTGTTTACAAATAATGATTTACTGCGCATAATTCCTGACATTGATTAAATACTTTTGAAACAACACAAGTGACAGAGAACACAGTTAAAACTGAAAAAAACAAGACTGCTTTTGTTGTGTTGTACAGACAGAGTTTGTAAATTGTCAAACCTTCTTGTTTACAACATGCTAAAAAATCTGTATTCAATTCAGGCAACTATATAATTTAGAACATTATTTGGCCCATTATTGCATCCAAATCTTCAAGTCGACCCCAAAAATACAACATTCCAAAATATTCCTTACGCTTACACAGGTTACAAATGGAGATTCGTTACAAATGCATGGAGCCAAATGCAGATAGAAACGTGCTCTGAATGTACTGTGTACAAAATACATGTGCTGTGTCCAATGGCAATTTACTACACAGGCTACGTGGACATAACACATGCGTATGATTTACGCACAAAACTAGCAGACGATAAAAACGAAGGCAAAAATTTGCCAAGTGTAGGGGCCAGATCACCATTAAAATATCCTTTTTTGATTCGTATTATATCCTCAAAAATCTTGACACATATTCCCTGGTTATCTGCGGCAAATTCCATGTCGTCACAGGGTGTGTATAATTCCAGAAAAGGTAAGTAAATCCAGGAAAGCGAGCGGCTGCCGGCTTAAAAATCCTTGAATGGACAACGATCGCCATGATTTTTTCGCACCGGAATAACAACATGGTACACACTCTGGCGGGCTGGATATCGGGGCTCTCGCTTTGATACTCACCGTTTCAAATGCTCTAGAATTTTCTCCTCGCGGATATTCTCCGGTAGGTTCCCGACCCAAAGGTGCCTGGTCTCCCGCACCATGCTGGCCATGGGTTAGAGTCCCAGAAAAGCGTCCAGCAGTCGCTCAAATCTCGGCTAGAAATCCATGGAAACATTCGTCAGCTTGTCTTCGCAGCGAGTCGAAAATGGTGTCTCCCTTTGCTAGCTCCCTTATACTGCGGGTGACGTCATCCCTTACAGCGAGCCTGCATCCCATACATACAGCGCGCGTGTAGTAGCTATTTAGCATGTATGCATCATGGGAAATGTTGATCATACACACGAAAGAGGTGTTCATTTCTGTCTCTTGGACACAACCCCCTAAATGGAATAAATTTTACCAGTTTTACCGGGATTTTTATATCTAAAAGATCACCATGCTCTTACGGATATATTCCTGTGCCACCCCGTATTGCCTTCAAGTGGATATATGGTGTTTTTCGTGTCGAAAAATGGTTGCAAAAGTTCACCATTTTCTATCGTTTGACATAGCACCACCTCTGGTCACAACAATGGCGGAATATAAAAAGACGACGCGTTTTCTTTGTCGACGCTTTTTAGAAAACAAGAAATAAAGCATTAATGCCACCCTGTTTTGGAAAATATATTACCCCTAACCCGTTGAGGATATTATATTGAGTCTCTTCCCGTCCTTGTTTTGCGGGATTTGTGAGTATTTCAGGTGATTAAAAGGCTGCAAAAAAAGGTTCATTTTTCAGTGAACAACAAAGCCGTGCAGACGAACGGCCTCCATTTGCCGCGTAAACACCGATTGGCTTAGTTGAGTGTGTTTTTTACGTTGTGTAAAACAGCAAGGGATCGGAGGCCATACAAAGTGCGTGTTGTGTACGTGGTGTTGTCGGCTAGCTGCTGTACAGTTAGTGCAGGTTTTGGGTGTGTCACTTCGAGCGCATTGTATGGTGAATTGCATGCTTTGTATTTAAATGTGGTTTCATTAAAATTGGACAATTTGATTTTTATCTTGTTAATGTGCCAATCCGATGATCAAATTTAAAAACATTTAAAATTTTATTGCTGGTCGATTTTTTTTCCCATAGATTCAAAATTGCCATGATGATTTTGTTTATGACCCAAAGTGTAGTTTGTTCTGCGAAAATTTTTTTTACATTGCCAGTTTGTTTAGGTTGATCATTAACAAACGAAGAGAGAAGCACACTTTTGTTTGATGTATTATTTGGGGTTTGATGTATTATTTGGGGTTATTCTAGGTTGCTGGATGGTGTGTGTACATGGCCGTTTGTCTTGTAAGTACATATTTCTTATAACTTTTTCCTCGTATTGTATGCCAATTATATCACAATCTACGAAGACAAATTTCTACAGTTACTTTTATTTCAAACTGAACCAGTCACTAGGCGACAATAACCTTGCAACAACTAGGATTACAAAACCACTAAGAAACGCATGTGGGGGGGACCTCGGTTGAAAGTGAAAACAACAAACACCCTTCCTATTCGATGGCCTCGCTCTAACAACCCGCATGCACAGCTAGCGCTTTTCCAGTTCCAGCCGGCCAGCCACAGTCCACATAACTTTATTAAATTCACGTGATTTAAGTTGCCCTCCACACTCTACTGAGATCAGAGCCAGAGCCCGGGGGAACAAAATGCATAAATAAAATTCAAACCAGTGGAAAATTTCCAAGCGCCTTGTGTGTGTACATTGAAGTTTGCCCAATGCATGCACTGCTGCGGGGGCGTGGAAGGATAGAGCCGTTTCTCAATTCAGGGATCGACTCGAAAAAAATCCCCCGTTCAAATTAAGTGATTGGTCGGTACCACGTCCCCATCTCTCTGTACACACACACACACACACAACACAATGCTGTACCAACCCCCGGTCAATACAAAATCCCCAGTCGATGAGAATTCTATAAGATGCGCAGTAGGTTGTTGCCAACGTCAATTTGTGCGCACATATTGATTGAGTTTTTGTTTGATTACCAGTGTGCAGCATGCATGATTGATTACTATGTTTCTTTTTATGTCTTTAGAGACAGCGTGACGTAGATACAAATAGCAACCCCTTTTACCTAGCAACTTTAATGTTGTGTTCATGTGGACTTCATCATAGACAAACACGGTACATTGTACAAGGTTATTACTAATAATACTACGACTGTTCGTAGTACATGTATTTAGAACAAAAAAGGTTGTTATACTACGACTGGTCATCATAGCAGAACCATATAGAGCATAGAGTTACGTACACGTTTTTATGACGACTGACCAAAAAGTATAATCAATTCACGACTGAGTTATTTCCTCAATGCTTAAAGGTATACTTAGCACACATCCATTGCACAATTTGGTAAGGAGAAACAATTCATGGTTTTAAAAAAAAAAAACCTCCACTGCCTGCAGAATTTTGCAAATCGATGACGCATGTTAGGTTTCAATCCTCGTAAATTGTGCCGTGTTTTGCGGGGTACAATCCGCCTTGGTGTGATTTGGTAACGATTTACTACACCCTTTCTCTATGACTACGGGTGTACATTTACATGATAGTAAGAGTAGGAGTTGTATTGCATGAAGTTCGCATATGCAATAAAATAATGGACCCAGCAATGAAGTTTTTTTTTTAAAAACTATTAAAAAAAAACATGAAAACCCGAGATGCTATAATTATTTATAGTAGTATGATTTTCCGCAGCCAGTTTAATAATGCGTGAATTTATTTATTTGTTGACCAAACCAACATCAGCGGACGAGCTGATAAATTTATAATACCAAATGAATATTAGTCATTGGGAAAATGTAAAGTACTTGCGATTTTGAGAAATCGAAATGTTTTTTAACCAATAATTCAAAACCATAGATGTAAGGGGAAATAAACAATTAATTTATTGACTCTGACAGATCTACAGGTACATATCGCCTCTTCCTTCTTTAGAGGTAACACTCGGACACATTTCAGTTTTGCTGGCAGCCTCGTGAGGTTTGTCATAATTATTCAAACGAATACATGGTAAACATTATTACATTACGGTTGGTGTGATGAAAATGAGACAATTTCTAAATTAACATAAAAGGACTTCACAATAGTAACATCCTTAGCAACAACCTCGGGCGCCATCTCGACACGCCCTAATTATCATTAAAAGCACAGAGTATAGGGACCAATGGAAAGCTTGACAAAAAGTAATATTGTTTTATGATTTCGTCTCAAGCGAAATATTTGTATTATACCGCTTGTTCAAACTTGCAATTAGAAAGAGCTTCGGCTAGTAATGATCCAATGTGTGCATTTGGAATTAATGTCCCTGGGAAAAAAACGTAATCAGACTCAAAAATCGTGTTTGCCGATAAGAAAATAAACACAATTTTAGGACAGGGTTGCATTATTGTGGACGACACCCGTTGAGTAGGCGCGAATGCCTCACCCGATATTTTAATCAGCTATGGAAATTAGCCGTGTAAATCAAGGGGAAACTTCTCAATGACGAATTCTCTGAAACTTGGCTGCTTGGTTTATTTTGAGCAGTTTGTTTTATTACGAGTCATGCTTCACGTTATAGTAGACTGCTTGGCATTTAGAAACGACATCACAGGGACCATGTTCAATGATAAACCAAGTCCCATCTATAATATGGATAAACCGAACGGCCGCATGCAAGCAACCACAGTCACTACACACTGTTTGTGTACAACCCGGGGAAAATAAATTACGTCATATCCGGGTATAGCCAGCCGGCCTCGGCGCAGCTGCTGATGCGCCATCATACAACATGGCGCAATATGAAATTGCTGGCGATCAGTTCACACACGCGAAGTGGATTTAGACACCCCTGGAATGTAGGGGTTCGGGCCTGAATTCAAATTGAATATTAATCTCGCAAGGATTAATCCTACTGCTGATGTGAGAAAGAGTATATGAGTGTTTGCACGTAGGCAGATTCTGCTGGCGGAGTTGGACTTCTTTGGGATACCTGAGTTCAAAATGTCACTCTAAGCGCGAAAGCTTTAAAGGGGATGTACACGTGGTATCATCAACCTCGTTGCATCATTTTCAGGGACCTTGTTCAGTTGTTTTGTTGAATACACCCTTCTCCTGCCCTTGCCTTGTCTTTCTGTAGACCCTGGTGCGATCACTACCTCAACAGTCAAATTAATGTGTCTCAACATGAAGTATAGTTATTGATCCATGGTATCACCATAGAGTAAGGACAGAGACGTAGGCCTATATAGCGTATAATGCTTATGAATGTTCTAAA
The DNA here is from genome assembly GCF_902459465.1 of Asterias rubens. Lineage (NCBI taxonomy): Eukaryota > Metazoa > Echinodermata > Asteroidea > Forcipulatida > Asteriidae > Asterias > Asterias rubens. The sequence continues at coordinate 6,667,232 of NC_047079.1, read as the reverse complement.
CCATTCTAAACCATTCTAAACCATGTCTATTCTAAACCATGTCCATTCTAAACCATTCTAAACCATGTCCATTCTAAACCATTCTAAACCATGTCCATTCTAAACCATTCTAAACCATGTCCATTCTAAACCATTCTAAACCATGTCCATTCTAAACTATTCTAAACCATGTCCATTCTAAACCATTCTAAACCATGTCCTCAATAAAGCAATATAGTGACAGGGCCACATCGGCCGGTTACTGATTCCCTGTTTCCCGTATATCCAGTGCGTACCACATGGTTGTTTTGGAGTTTTCAAATAATGGCTAGGGTTTGTCAGATTTCTGGGTTTTCTGCTCGGGCTGCAATTTTTTTGTTCTGCACTTTAGATTGCCATCATCGAAACATTTCCTGATTTTTGTTGTAAAAATTCCCATTTTGAATCTGTTTTAGAAGAACAAACGTTTCCAATTGAAAGGCACTACGACAGTGGCAATTTCGTATGGTGCAGAAACAAAAAATTGCGCTCGGCCGGGCCACATTTTGTCTTCGAGAATTTAGGTTAATTGCTACCGGTTTTTAAAGGGGCCATTAGTATTTATGATACCAGGAAAAACATATAATGATATGTAAATAACATGATGTTTATAGCAAATGGGCGTATTTGTCACATAAGTATGTTATCGTAAGGAAAACGAAAATACAATGATTGTCAGCACTTCAATTTGGTCCCTATGAAGCGTTCGTTTCCAGTATCGATAAGGTATGTGATGGAGAGATCTGGTATAGCTGTTGCATACAACAAAATCAAAAGTTATGCCAAGGTGAAAATATTTTTAGACAGAACAATTTTTACTCGCGAGAGCCCAAAATATGCTATACAAATATTTTCAGGCAACCACAATAAATATTACAATAATATTCTACGCTTAGAAACTATCACCATTGCATGCGTCTGTTTCTTTGTAAAAATCCATGATGCATCAATGGCGACTAGGCATTTCGGGGTTTGGGTATTTTCAGCTATGCGCTGAACGCCTACGTGGAACTTATAGAACTTGGAAGGTAGGTCATTGAATTAAATAATGCAGCAGATGCATTATAACATAATGATCAGTTATTCACGACAATGGATTGTCTGAAAAACAAGCAACCATGCATGGCAATGACCTGCACTAAAAATAATTGCAAATGTTATGTTAGCAAGTGCGTAGGCACAGACCCCGAGTCCAGTGAAAGTATAAGAATTGTTCCGAGGAAGAGTCTATACGTTCATTAGTTCGATCCAGGCCTTAAAAAAAAGGCACAAAACGCAACATGCATCCACGATTTGAATGATCCATTTAGATTTTGTGACGTAAAGGCAAACGGAAAGAAACTCATGTTAATGAATAGCCCTTTACTGCACGTCATTTTGTGGTAAACAATGAATCTGTGTCTTAAATTATTTCAACAATGTCTTCAATATTTCCTCGGGCATTTCTCTTGAATGGGATTTCAGTAAAAACAATATTTTTATTCGATTATTATCTTTCTTCTCCCCATACCTTTATGAATAATAAACATTTCACTGTCACGACTCGCTTTCAGTTATGCGAAATATGAACCCGGATTCTTTCATGACAATACGCAATCTTAGCATGACCTTTGACATCCATCTAACTCTCGTAATTATCATCAATACACGTATCTTTATCAGCACTTAATAATGATCCAGCAGTCGAGTATTATTGTTGGGGAGTAGGACGCCCTCTGTCGGTTTAGTCGGCTCATTCGAAACCGGTCGCAACTATAATTTTCATGTTACCTTTTGTGTTGCATATTACTATTTGTTTTGTGTACATTTTTGAAGAAAAAAATAACCTGACGTGGATGTTACATCAAACGCATTGTCTGCTCTGCGTGTGAATACAAAACTCATTTAAAAATTAAATGAAATTATTTAGACTACATGTAAGTATTAATGAACAATGAACAGGACACAAGAGGGCGCAGTTCATGTTTTACTGAGTGTCATTTTTTCCCGGGGGGGGGGGAATACAATCGGCACAACAGCTAATTTTGTGAAAATTTCAACAAGACAAAGGTGATGAAAATATGACAATTGAATTTGACACATTTTCAACTTTGTTTAGTCTGCAGGTCGAGGTAAATGAACTTTTCCCAGCAACATAAGACTCATCCACTCCAGTCAAAGAATATTCAAACCAAGCCAAGGGATAAAATGCTGGTTGAAATCTTTCCTTTCTGAACTTCATCATCTTGTAATTTCTTTGTTTCTTGAGCCAATTTACCATCATTACATCGATGATCCAACTATCACTACATCTCGTCAGTAAATTTAATTAATTGCCACGGACCGTCAAATCGGAGTAGTGGGTAATTAGGTCAATGGGGCTGGGTGGTCCCCGTAGTCCTAGCCAGGGTGGAGTTACATTCTTAATTGTTTAATTTAATTGACTGGCAATATCGTCTGGTAATAAGTCTGGACTGATGGTTTGTTTCTAAGGTATTGGAAGTATGGATAAACAAAAGCTGGTTTGTTTTTTTACATTCATCAATGACATCATGTTAAACCTTCGCCCGACTATTGATGAATCACTTCAATAATGTCTTGGATCAAGACTAATTTAATCAATCCATGAGAAATGCTTTTGTACCAAGACATGACACATGGTTACTCATCCCGTACTATTTACATTCCTCTTTATTTCTTACAAAAAAAAGAAAAACCCTAAAAACTGTGACAGAAATATTTAAAATTTCTTACAAAAAAATATTTACAAAGAATCCTCATAGACTAGATGCGTGTAAAAAGATGCAACATGTTCAATAACATCAATCGTTCGAACACATTTTGCCAAAATCAAAAAATTTACAATAACATTTTTGAGGAGTACCTTCCCTCTAAACACTTTTGTGAGACTTCTCCCAAAACAGTAAAAAAAAAAAAACAATGCCAGCAACAATTGTGCAGAGGGGTCATGCAAACGCTGAACATTTGCATCTTGCAATTGAGGAGTTTTTCTTCTACAACCAGGGAGATGACTACATTCAACATAATAGGAACCAAGTTTCAATAATCAGGGAGATTTTTAAATTTGTTCATCCCAACACGGAAAGATTGGTCGAGTTTCAGGAAATCTTCTGCAGAATCAGGGCGAGTTGGCAACTGTGCAAATAGCTTTTGATTATGTGCGCTATATTGTTTCAAATAATAGAATAAGAGTACCCCCCCCCCCCTCTGATTACAAAATTAAGTACCTTCAGAACTCAAACTAAACCAGAAAATCAAGGTTTGGGAATGGGGGATTCTTGAAGCGCTAGGTGGCAGCAGACTTGCCAGGTAAATCCATTATTGTCGGTAATGCGCACATGCTCAGAACTACGTAATCATTGGAAATTAACAAGGTAAATCTGCCACCATTGGGGGCATGACTCTTGTTCCCAAAGTCTCCGCATAGTAGCGAACCATTCGGTAGAGGGGTATCATGGGTCAGGGGGGTTGAACACCCCCCCCCCCAAAAAAAAAGTTTCTTAAGAAATTTGTTGACTATGATTTTCCAAGAAACAACAAAGAGTCAACCAAGATATAAACTTGAACAGCTTCTCAAAACTATTGTTGTGGTGGGTTCGAATCCTGCCAATTCCTTGGAGGTCCAAAATGGCGTTGAGGGGGTCGCATCGGAGGGCGCATTCCACGCATAGGGGGCATGCCTCTTGGTCCTCCACGCATTCCTAGAAAAGATAGATTTAGAACAGATCAAACAATTATCATTTTTTATGTCCTTTTAAACGATTCCCTTTTTTTAATGGAAAATCCCACCATGACAAAAAAGCAACAGATGTTATGAAATTTAATCTTAAGTCTAAACATGAACGATTATATCCCCTTTATAACTGGCAAGTAAATGAGTAGTAATAATAATAACAAAGTCTTATTAAAGCAGAAAAATCCACCAAAGTCGTCAGAAAAAAACAACTAGGTTAACGGACCAACAGACCAACAGAAAATTCAGTTCAGAGGAACTTAATGCTTTTGACATGATGTGTGTTTTGAGACTCGATCTTGGAACACCCAGCACTCAAGTCAAAAACATCCAGAAGAAAATATGTACGAGGCACTCTGTCACGCACACAATAATAACAATATTTACTATTAGATATTATTAGTCAAAGTGTAGTAAATATTTCCCAACTTACCAAATGGTGGTGGGCCTCTTGGCGGCATTCTACCCCCTTGGAATGGAGGAGGGTACATACCGGGTGGACCATCTCGAGGGCCCATTCCTAGAGACAGAAAAACAAAGAGTTTAAAACCTTATCAAAAAGAAACCCTACGACTAGGAAATACATTTTGTTTATACAAATCATTTATTTATACAAGGGATAATTTGAATTTGAAGCCTCTTTTATAACTGAAGAAATATCCACCTCAAGTTGGTTTGCTGTTTGGGACTAGGGCCCAATTTCATGCTTCTGCCAACTGCCGAATTCTGCGCTTATACCGCTATTCTCCCCTTGTATAGCAAGCACCAAATTTTTGGGCTAGCTGAGTAAGCGTAGAATGTCTAATAGCATGGAGTACACACGCGCACAAGCAAAAATTCCCTGCCAACCCGTAAAACATGCTTGACATATAAGAACAGAATTTCCAGCAAGCGCCGATTCTTTGCTTATGGCAAGCAGTGCCATGAAATTGGGCCCTGTTGGTTTTCCACTCCTTCTAAACACTGGGTGTTCACGACAGAATAAAAACTAAATTTAGCGTTGAGAGGAGCTTCTTAAAGTAAGAATGACGTACCTAGATGATGCATGGGAGGCATCCCACGAGGAGGAGGACCTCCTTGGTTCTGGCCATCTTGCCCTGGAGGAGGAGGTGGCATACCCATCGGGGGGAAAGGCATCCCTGGCATGAAGGGGGGCATGGGCATGTTTGGGGGGAACATCCCAGGTGGAGGTACACCAGGAGGCGGTAAGAGGGGTACACCTGGGGGTGGAATGGGGGGCATACCGAGAGGAGGACCAGAGGTGGCTGTGGATAAGAAACAGGAAACAAAAATATTGTCAATCAATCAAAACACAATATACTCTACTTATTACATTTATCCTGCTTACTGCTACTTGGTGTTACATTTGCTTTGTTCCAACGTACATGTACACCTCCAATTAATGGACCACCAATTAAAATGGGCCCAGTCAATTTCTGCATTGGGCTAGAAACATAACAAATGATCAATTCCAGTAATTGTAGTACTTTTTCCCAATACATCAGTTCATCGGCTCAGTGCTATAAGGTAATTAATGGGAGACTTTTGGGGACACTTGGTGGCAGCAGACTTACCAGGTAAATCCATTGTTCTCGGTAATGTGCGCATGCTCAGAACTACATAAACAATGGAAAGTTACCTGCTAAGTCTGCTGCCACCTACTCAAAATGATCAAAAGGTCATTAAATACAAAATACATTTACATTGGATTAAAATCGACAAACAATTATGTTTCACCTAGAAAATGAGGACTATTTCTTTCTCACTTCTTTCAAGAAATTTTGAAGGCTCAAGAAAGTTTTGAGAAATATCTTGAAATCAGGTAAAAATTCTGAGACATCACAAGACTGAATCTTACCTGGGGGAGGGGGTGGTACTCCTAGAGGGGGGATAATTGGAGGGGGGAGGCCGTTAGGTTGAGCTGGAGCCGGTGCGTCGGCGAAGAGCTGATGGGGTCTGTCGGCTTGAGACAGGGGATTCTGAGCTGCAAGAAGACGCTCTGTAGATCGGATAAATAATAAAAAATATTATTCAAAGAAATAATTCATTCTGTAAAGAGTTTACAAGTAAAAAGGACATGTCTGTGTAATAGTGAGCTCTTGGCAGGAAAAAGTGAAATTTCTTAAATAAACCAGAAAAGAAACGCTCTTGTTTGAAAATCTTATTTAAAAACTAACATGAGTAATCTCAAATAAAAAACAGCTACTGTTTTTCACAAATTTATATAAAGTCTGAAATTACCTGCAGACGAGCCATGTCTTTCACCCTTGGCGTCTTTCTTGAAAGCATACGATATACTGATTGCACGATTGCATAAGTACTGCCCATTCATAGCCTCAATGGCAGCATCCGCAGCCTCGAAACTCGCAAAGTTGATGAATGCGTATCCCTTGGAGTTGCCTGTGTCTGGATCGCGCATAATCTGAATTGAAAATAACAATACAACATCTTAAAAGTAGGGTCATCGATTGATAAATACTCCAGGCCTGTATGCTTCGTTTTTTAAAGGGCAAGGACACGAGGCATTTTGTCCTTGATAAAGGAAATTTTAAATTTCCACTGGAGCATTTCAAGGGCACCAAGGCAATGACCAGGGGGGCATGTGAAGTATGGGGCCTGATACTCCAAACATTAATGCCCATAAAACTTGGATGAGAAGCACGCAGCTGCTGATAGGCTAGCTGATAGTATAAACTATTTTGAGAAAAGATTCCCTTCAAAGTAACAAGGTTTGAACAATTTTCATCGACAAAACCCCATAACATTTTAATCTGAGAAACTAATTGTAAGCTCATTTCTCAACAACTATAGCATTCCAGGCAAGACTATTCCAAGGAAAAATTTCCACCATGACCATCTAAATCTTGTGAACTTTCTCATATTTTCAAGATTTCCAGTATTTCACAAACCCTCTAAAAGGCAGGAATAGCCATTTAAATCTGTCAGGTTTTTTTTCCTGAAATAAACATTCATTTAAGAATGTAGCTTTCCTTTCTTCATTTTAGTTTCTGTTATCTTACCTTTGGTGTTTGCAAGATGACGCCAAATGCGCTGAATGTGTCGTAGAGCAGTTTCTCATCAATCTCAGGATCAAGATTACCGATGAAGATGTTGGCTCCCACGTCAAGATTCTTCTGATGCGCCGAGGCCTGCAAGAAATGATAACCTTGAGAGGTTACTTAAGAGCCAGATTGATGGAAGAAGAATGGAAGGAGAGAAAAAAAGGATGTGGGGAGTTTCTAATCACAGGGTTTCATAAAGATCATGTATTTATTGACCAGGGTTGCCTTTCACAACCTTTTCAAATCTTAGCATTTTTATAATTGTCAAAATAAATATAAAAACAGAAAAGGACACCCAAAAGAACAAATTGTCAAAAGTGTAACTTTCAAGGTGGCCCTACGCTTTTTTGTTAAGGCTACACAATGCTGTTGCACTTTTGCCAATACACTACAGTGGCTATGAGAAGCCACCATTCGGTGAATCTTTGACCGTACCTTATTAACTCTGATAGGTTTGCCGTACAGCTTGATCATATTCATGACTTTGATGGCATAGTCAGCATCCTCTTCGCTCATGAATTCAACGAAACCATAACTTTGATGCTGCTGGGTAACTCTGTCCTTCGGCATGTGAGTGTTTACTAAAATGAAAAGAAACAAGCATTTGTTTTAAGAAAAGAAATGATATCGTCCAGCAATTTTGTGTAGCACAACAAAGTTAAACTGAACTTGTTTTGTGCACACTGAATGCAAATGAGTAGCAAATCACGATTTTTGAGTACCAACTGAAACATTTTGTCGGGCATTTTGTGTAGCAAGGGAAACTGTTGGCTGAATGACTAAAGCCTGGTTCCTACTTCCTGCGAATGCGAGTTTGACTTCACAGCCCTGTTTTTGCAGTGAATGTTCCGCAGAAGTTGAGCAGTTTCAACTGATGCAAATTTTTTGCTGCAAATGTGCGACGTCAAAATTTGTATCGCGTTCGCAGGAAGTATGAACCGGGCTTACGGCGAGGTCTGTCTCACCTTGATCTTCCTTGTGTGAACAATTTAGCGAGTAGACAATTTGAAATCAGTCAACTGCCCTCTCAATTTATTCAGGTTGTGAAACCAAGGATTTTAAAGAAAGTGAACTGTGGCTCAAAATGACCCACTAATGTTCGGGTCCTACTACTTGCCGTCAACTCGCCGTCAACTCACTTGCGCCGTCAACTCGCCGTCAACTCCTCCAATATACATTTAAAATCCACAAAAGAAGCATAGAACTGTAAAGTATCAGCTCAAAGAGCATTTGCGTAAGTTTTAGGTCATATTTCGGATTAAAAATTGATTTTTTTTCTCGTGAAAAAAAATTCTCGAAGCCAAAAAACTGTCGGCCGCCATCTTGCTTTTTCACAATGATTAGTCTTGGCCCAAGATGTCAATGATTGGTACTTTTTTTTTATCAACACAAAGTCGTTTTTGTGAATGAATTTGTACCGAAAACCATGAGAAATATGTAGTTTAGCCCAGACTTAACACTTCTGTGCCCCCTTTTTATAGATTTTTCATGTAAATTTAATGAGTTGACTGCACGAAAATGAGTTGACGGCGAGTTGACGGCAAGTCGGCAAGTTGACGGCAAGTAGTAGGACCGCTAATGTTCAGAGAGTTACTACGACATGTATTCCTTACCCACTGGACCAGCCTGCAGGAAGAGTTCCCATATTAACGCTTCGGATACCTTTTCATCAAGGCCTCCAACATACACTGTGGCATCTGCAGAACAATCAACACATGAAAATCTTCAATTAAAACTTCCAATGCTTATTCATTTAATTAATTATCACAAATAAACTTCAAAAGTTTGGAGAATGATGTACATGATTCACACATGACTGGGGTAACAAAAAGATACACATATTAAAACATATAAATTCAAAGGAAAGACCTTTTTCGGAACAAAACAAACCATGGACAAATTTCTGTATCCTGCCACCACTTTAATTTTAACGTTTTTTAAATTAAAATTTAATTAAGTTTGACTTTTGAAGTTTTGCATTCATTATGAAAATTAAATAATTTAATATGGATAATACCAATTTGGTAAAAATTAATGAAAACTTTTTAGTGGTGGCAAGGTATGGAACTCTTGGCATCTTCTTTCCCAAACCACTATGTTTCAATAAGTTATTTGATGAATACTTCAGATTCAAATCATTGTCATTTTGATACTGTGCATCATCTTATGTCCGGAAACTAGACAAATTTAAACAACATTCATTATCTCAAATTTTAATTGGACTACAGCAAACGATGAAAATTGTTTACAGCTTATAACTTCCTACGATGTCATACAGTTAAAAAAATTCATAAATATGATGTTCTTGTCTGCTAAAACTGGACAGAAATTCCTACCTTGGTTTCTCTCTTGCGGAGGTCCAGCAGCCATTTTGATTTGAAGCGATGCACACAACGTGTGAATAACGAAATGCCACCGTTGTGTTTTCGGATCCTTTTACCAGCCGTTAAAGGAGACGTCTGTTGAAAAATACGTTATTAATAAATAAGCACACAAAACGGCATTCAGCGTGTGGATTTTTTGTAATTAATTATTAATTATTTATTTTTTCTACTCGGTTTATTAACACTATCTCCTCAGCTGAGACACAATTAATCAAAAGTTCTTTCTGAGAACAATTGAAAATGGTGTAGGAACATTTAAATGGGACATAATTAAAAAAAACTCAATAAAAATGTGCTGCAAATGACAACAGAAACCAATTTGTAACGGAAACACATTTACTAATCGAAGCAAAAGAGCACATACCAAGCATAATAACATAGTATTAAGCTATTATTGGTGATAATGTTCGTGATCCTTCCTTTAATAAAAGAATCCACAAGAAAGATACGACAAAGGACGCCATCTACGTCGCAAGGTATAGAGGGCGCTATAACACTTTATCAGTCGGTTTCAGCGCGCGCTGGCGACAAGTTATGTTGAGAAAGTGATTTTCTGCTTTGACATCGGCCTGGTGATCGAATCTACTTTCTAGAATGCCACGACCTCACAATACAGAATGGAAAACACTTCTTCTCAAATTGTTTCACTGTTCCTCCCTTAGTTTTTTTTTGTTTAAATTTGCGTCGTTCGGAGAGCAAGACTTTTTGTAAATACGATTCACCAGAAAACAAATCCTTTAACTGAAATAAGTATAGGCCTAACCATGGAGGTGCATTACGAGTAAACCTATCAGGATGAAATCGTGGAATAGCTTCCCACACAACCATTCTTAAATTAACACTAAATGATGTACGCTAACAGTAGGTCCCTAATGCGGTACACAAAGAACCATGAGCTGGGATCTCATTGTTATTAACCTATCCCCTCAATCGATTTAGCAAAGCCTTTGGTAGAGAGCGAAGAAAAATCGAAGTTGTTAACAAGTATGGCTACCATTGACACACTGCGGACGTTTACCTTTTTTTTATATTAATTCCCGAGACTTTCGGATGATTAGGGCCTAACTGAAAGAAGAAAAAACAACAACAACAACAACAACAACAACAACAACAACCAAAAACCACTCTTCTCATAATCTGACTATTATTGTGTGCACCTGGTTTTGCAAATTGTCAACTATAAACCGTCTTGCTGCAGTTAACACACAAATAAAACTGGACTCCAAAAAACGTTATAAAACAAAATGGCGTCTGGGGGACGAAACCCCAGAAATATGTTGGAAGTTCCAGAGGAAGTCCGAGGCAGGGCGAAGAGCAACTCGCCCAGCCGTCGAAGGTTCAAGCTGTCCCCGGTCGCCCCTGCGTATCGTCCGGATGATATGGTCTCTTCCCGGTACTCGATTACATCTAGCGACGAGGAGAGAGATTCACCATCCAGAGGATGGGTATGTTGATAGAATAAAAGGATGTTTTAACAAAAATAAAATATTTTTACTTGAAATACTATACATTTTGAGAATGGGTAAAACAATAACAGTAGTTGTACAATTATGAGCTAGACCTATCTCTTAATAATATGACTTTGGTATAAGTCAATTATTATGTCTTCTTTATGCTTATTCCATGAGACTTTTCATAATGACCTGAACTATTCTATTGAGGACACTGGACACTATTGGTAGTTGTCAAAGACTAGCCTTCACAGCTGGTGTATCTCAACATATGCATAAAATAAGTAACCTGCGAAAACTTGAGCTCAATCGGTCGTCGAAGTTGCGAGATAATAATGAAAGAAAACACACCCTTGTCACACGAAGTTGTTTGCTTTCAGATGCTTGATTTCGAGACCTCAAATTCTAAATCTGAGGTCTCGAAATCAAATTCGTGGAAAATTACTCTCGAAAACTACATTACTTCAGAGGGAGCCGTTTCTCACAATGTTTTATTCTATCAACCTCTCCCAATATCGTTAACAAGAAAGGTTTTATACTAATAATTATTTTGAGAAATAACCAATTGTGTCCACTGCCTTTAAGTAAAAGTCATAATTATGTCACTTTCTTGTGTTCTCTCCCAGTTTCCCTTCAACGCTTCCGTACAGTCAGTCTTGAATGAAAGGCCGCCATGAAATGAGAAAAACCCTAATTGCTATCACGGCCATTTTATAACACGAACTAAATTAGCGAAGGAGCGGTCAGGGCCAGCAGAGGCATACTTAGACAAGTATGTACGTTAAATGCACTGGACACCTTTGGTAAATGTCAAAGACCATTATTCACGCTAGGTGTATCCAAACATTATCCATCAAACAACAAATCTGTGGAACTTTTGACCCACTTGGTCAACGAAGTTGCAAGAGAATAATGAAAGAAAATACACCCTTGTTGCATTATACTTTGTGTGCTTTCAAATGCCTAATAAGAGACTTCAGGCCATGTGAGAAAATACCCTTTTCTCAAAAACTACGTTTTTCAGAGGGACCCGTTTCTCACAATATACTACCAACAACTCTCCGTCGCTCGTTCAAATCTTCAACACAAATTAAACGGTGGCATTAGATCCATTTTATATCCCAGTCTCTTTATTATCCAGTCGCCTATACACCTCGCTCTCTGAACGCACCAACCTTCCTCCAATATCAAAATATAAAACTGATTATTGTGGTCGCTAAATATCGACCGATTCTTAATTAACTGGTTTTAAGTAACCATGGAGCTTTTATTGCTTTGCTGGAAAGCTGTCGCGCTCAAAATGAGCCTCGTGAGGCAACGCTATTGATATAGACGGCAATGAAATCCGTCAGAGACCGCGAGCTGAAAATTCAAGCGAACTTTGGGCGGGAAAGTGTGTCACTCACGTTACTCTTGTTTTCAAAAAATAGTGATGATATACATTCCATGGTATTTCCCGGCAGGCAAGAAACTACAATGACTGTACATTGTTTTGGTTCATATGTTAAATAAATTGAAGAGTTATGAAAACAACAACCGGGTATATTTTGAGAGGTGCAATGCTATTAAAAATTAAACATGGCGTTTAAGATTTTTTGTTTTCTTCCACTGAGTTTGCAACTGCCTCCTAATAATAAATTATATCACGAAGCAGGTTTTGATAATGCTACTTACAGCTACAGTGACGTCATCAAATCGATATTAAAAATCCACATGGATACGTGTGAATTACTCCACTTTCCCAGTCAAGGATTTCCATGTTTTTTTATCATCTCACTCTGCGAGACTGTGCCTGCTGGAAACAAACAAAATACTTGTAGTTTTTCAATGAGGTTATAATATTTATTTTCTTGCTGTTTAATGTCAGAAACGGTACAACAGGTTAGCTCCTCATTTCCTCTTGTTAAAAAGCTATTTTTGGGGGCCACATTAAAGCATTGTTGTGAGATGGTTCATACGTTGCCATGGAAACCAACACCGTTCTAATAATTCGAAGGAGTTTGTATGTTCCCTGCTGCCTCTCTGTGTTTTCATAACGCGTGGGTGTCGATGTTGTCTTCAGTCGTGAGTTGAGATTCGTGCATGCATTGAAGACACATGGTAAGTCACATTGATTTGCTACAGAGAATAATAAATGAATAGGTATTACTTTTGGTTTTTACCCATATACACCGATGTGTTAGCACTGTTTACTCAGTACTTTCCTGAGCTCTGAGAAAAAAAACCCCAAGCATATTTACTCGGTGGGATGCGAACCCACGACCTTTGTAATTCTAGAGCAGTGTCATACCAACTAGACCACCGTGATTGCCCGATAGCTAGAGGCTGTTATTTTAGCAGCGATAGCAGCGGGTACTGCAGCGGGTAGGCCTACTGTCAAAATTTGCTTCGGGGATAATAAAGATAAAAACTAAAGAAAAAATATTATTTATCCCTGATGAATAATGTCTATCTATTAAAATGCATGTTTGTTTTGTAGCTTTGATCACGTGACGTTTACACAGAGTGTTATTATGTTTGGGAATTAGTTGTTATCAGCTATTAAAATATTTAATTAAAAATCACGTCAACAAGTACAACAAAGACCAGAAACACGTTCAGAACGACGTTGTCTTCCAAAATGTATTTTAACCAAATCAAATGTTCATTGCGAATTATAGAACAGTAAATTCTTGTTTTGATAAAACGTTAATATACAAGTGAGTTTTCGAAAGAAACTATTGATTATTTTTAACCAGAAAAAAAACCCCTCAAAATTAAAGTACGATAGTCAGTCAGCATCAAAGATGTCATTATAAACAGCCACAACAGTACAACTTTTGCCTCTTGGCAATAATAATAGTGAGTCAAAGATTTACAGGTTTACAGGTTTACAACACCATTGAGTATTATCATTGTAATACAAAAGTTATTATTAAAAATTGCCCATCCCCGAAATTAATCAAGAGACAATACACACGAGACAAATAGATTATTGGCTTTAATATTTAAATCTGACTGATGGGAGGTGACAAAACAGAAGGCCAGTGATTAATAGCGCCCTCTATTGACAAACACCTGTAATTTGTAGAGCTCATCACGTGACCTAAGTCTCGCGAGGGTCGATAATTCCAAGTCTCGTCCTGTCCTCGAGAATGAGTAATTGCCCATCATGTCTGGGGGAATAGACCTTGGGTTGACCAGTGCTAATTACGAGATGTAGATCTAGTATGATGTCCTAGTTCAGACGGACTCTGCCAAGGGTTAAATAATTATTTGTCTGACTTTTAAAAGCTGCAAATATTATTTTGATAGTTGTTGACATTACACTCACAGAATATGGAAGACTACAGCTTTTCAGAGTTAACACAATATTATACTACATTATATATCATCCATTATGCATTGAGAAAGATCTTAATCAATAATGCATACATCTCACCAGCGTGTATAGGGAAAGAGTGAGCCTAATGATTTTGGATTTTTCCCTGTTGGACAGACAGAGCAGACAAATAATATATAGCCAGACAAACCTGAATACAAAATACATCAAAACAATAAACAGAGTATACGGGATGCGAACAGGGACCTGTAGTTACTAAATGGAAGTGTCATAAATGTTTGGTAATGACCCGACAAAATGATGTAATTTCTATCTGAAAGTTTACTTGTTATAAGGATGGTAATGGTGGCAAGCATTATGTCAACTGAAATGCAAATCTGAACCCCCAAAACTCACCTCAAGGCAAGTTTTGGACATTCAAATTTTCCTGTTGTCCGTTTGTGAATGATGCAGGCGAAGATGCGGTTGGTATCCACGTCACCTCGCTAAAACGTTGGGTGCGGATTTGACATTCCTCATGAAAATATTGTGGCATTTTGTGTTACTGTTTCCCAAACAAGAAACTGTATTTAGCTGAAGCTTTCAAATTCACGTGCGACTTTTATTGTGTTTAGGGGCACGTTTTCAGCTTACACTGTCTCTCTTCAATCCAAGTGGGAGATTCGAAGCATAAATGTCTTTGGATGGTTTACACTCTTGATTTTTTGAAACTGTTTTGTTTGTTTGTGTGTTTGCTTCCAACAAACTCGACACTGGGCCGCCGAGGGGAGTGAGTGTACGGTTGAAACGAAGCACAGCAACCGACGAAATAATCCCGCTGTTTGCGCAAAACATTGTTTGTTGTTATCATTGTACTCGGTACCGTAATCGATTTTGGGCAAACGGACAACTGGTGAAGGTATCCTGTGCCTTTTAAAAATTGAAATCGATATAGAATTACTTTTTTTTCTCTTTTCGGATGTACAGCCTGGTATTGATCGCCTTTCTGATCCATTTCCAGAGAATTGTGGACGTTTGTTTGAGTGTGTGGTGTCACCAAATCAAATTATCTACTGTTCACACTAAGGTGTTATTCTTGAATAAAATAATACACAAGTAAAAAACAAACAGTTCTCGAATAAAATAACACACAAGTAAAAACAATCTTATTTAATCTCTCACAGGAATATTTAGTGTGCTTCTCATCCAAGTGACTGGCACGTTGATAAGAGATCCACGAATGAAAACCATGGCAAATTGATTTTCTGGGAGATTTGAAACCACAAACAAAGATTTCCTTTTGTCAGGCCAAATGTGGAGAGCGAGCAGTACTAAATTGACTGCGATACAATTAAACGTGTAGGCCTACTGCAGACGGATTGCAACTGCGCGCGCAACACTTGAATAAAGACCATTGACGTCAGTGTACAATGCAAATCATGACAGAAAATGTAGCACTCGTCTCTAAACGCTAGTTAATTAGCTGTACTATACAACTCATGCCAGACACAGCGAGAAACACCATCAGTCAACGCCAACAATTCAAGCAGAAACCTCGCCAGAAAATCACGGTGTCGTAGCCGCAGACAGAACTCGTGGCACGTCCAGGCTTCCGTAGGTAAACTACCTGCGTGTTACAAAGTCCACACCCCCGCGTAGAAACAAAAAATCATTGGGTATTTCTTAATATTTCCATTGCTTGGAAACGACACGCGTATCGGAGAGGTAATTGAGTGATATAGAGGGTATAGCCTACTAAACAAGCCATGGAATGAGCCATTAGAACCGGTGTTGTTATTTCTACACCTACCCAGTGTGGACATTGTCATATTGATCAACAAGGGGTAAGTCGTTGTTATAGATTCAAGTTCATTTTTATCTCGCGAAACACTCTACCAATAAATTGGTTAGCTACTCCTCAGCTATACAACCTTTACGCAGCCATCTTGTCTTCACTCATTCATTCACACTGTAACCAAACCGAGACTGAGCAGGAAATAGTCTGGTCTCCTGTGTATTGAACCAACTCAACGCATTATTGTCACTATATAAGTACAAGTGGCACTATACTCATGATGTGATACAGGTAGGAACCGATAGATAGTTAAACAAAATTATAAACAAATTGTGCAATCGGTTCAGAGATTTTATTTTATGCATTTTTTTCTAAAAGCTAGGAAATTAGTGGCCTGAAAACTCATCTTGGACTCAGTCTTTGAGAAATGTAACTGTTTTTGAGAAAAAAATGTGCTTGCAGAAGAAATCCTCCGTAAACGTTTTCTTAGAGCCAGAGAAGGTATTTTCATGAAAAGGAGGAAGAAGAACAAGTAAAACTAATTTAAATTAAAGCTATAATCTTATAATGTGCACCTAAAAATCTGAATGCTATTTCAGAGAATGAAGGAATATAGGAATAATATAAAAAAAAACATTTGCCGAAACCCGGGACAATTCAGAACTCATGCGAGTTCTCCGGGGATTTGAACCAGGGACCTTCAGATCTTCAGTCTGACGCTCTCCCAACTGAGCTATTTCGGCAGATACATGATTGGGTGATAAATCTTGTAACAATTAGAAGGGGCAGTGGGTTACTGTCAGCCCCTTCCTATCGGACAGCCTATAGATTATTAAAGTCACCTGGAAATAGATTTTTTTTTCTTTCAAACATAAGAGTATAATGCTTACGAACAATAAAACAATTTGTTTATTAATTGTTTGTCACGATTTATATGTTTAAAAAATATATAAAGTTGTTTGGGGGGCTGACTCCGCCTACCCCTTTTGTGACGTCAATCGAGGCAGACTTTGCCTGCAATGCGTATAGTAAACACACGTGCAAAGTACATGTACGTCCAAGTCGTGAGTTGGAACATTTCAAAAAGTGTTTTTCTGCATTCAGCAGCAATACACATGGTCGGCATTGCCGGAAAAAAAAAAAAAATCTTTTTTGAAACGTACTCACGACTTGGTCCGTACGTATACTTTGCAATTGTGTTTACTCTACGCATTACAGGCAAAGTCTGCCTCGATTGACGTCACGAACAGCGCCCTCTCGGGTCGGGGTCTACTCTTAAATTTGTAAATAACATAAGAACTGATTTTTTTAAAACCTTAGTTAACTGTTTATTCACATTCCACTCATCAAAACACATATATTAGTGGCAAAAGCTTTATTTAAAAAAAAAAACCACTTCCAGGTGACTTTAAATAAATAAAATTAAGCAAAGTTTTTTTCAAAGAAATTAAACGAACTGGTTAATGTAATAATAAACAGAACAAAACAAAAACCCAACCTATTCGATACAAATAAATATGTAAAAAAAAAAACATTTGCCGAAACCCGGGACAATTCAGAACTCATGCAAGTTCTCCGGGGATTTGAACCAGGGACCTTCAGATCTTCAGTCTGACGCTCTCCCAACTGAGCTATTTCGGCACATAATAACTGACAGTGGTGAAAACATTATGTCATAAAAATGCATACAAATTAATAAACTGTTAAAAACCGAACGACATTTTGTATCTCAAATTTCCAACAAATAATATACTCGTTCTTGTTAAAGGGTAAATTTTAAACCACACAGGGAATCCTTCAAGCATTCCATTGATTTCCTTCACGGCTAAAAGATTTTGTTTACAAGATTGGAAGAGCAAATAAAATAGTCACAGATATCCTTTGTGTGCGCCAAGGAGAAAATAGAGAAAAACAAGGACAATATTTGTAGCATGGACAATATATGTGTAGCATGCTGTAAACAACATTTCCTTTAGTTGGTTGTTACAACTGAAATCAGATGCATTTTGTAATAGTCTATTTTAAGGATGAATACAGTTTTTGAATTGAAATGAATTGAATGCATGATGCGTTTAAAAAAGGTTTTACATATAGTTCTCTCAATTGTGACTTCGTTTCAGAGGGAAACATTTCCACAGAAGACAATTTTCTATCGTATGACATTGAACTTTTAACCAGTAAACTTTCAGACTAAAATGCAACAATAATGTTTTTAACACCACCGACCATGAACACATCAATCATGTAAAATTATTTCTAAACAAATCAAGGCAATTCCAAGGTTGTCTTTATATAGTTGCCTAATGCCCACAATGACTTTCTTCTGTATAGAAATTAATATAATAGTTAGCCATGACTACAAATCCACTGAATATAGAGTTACGTCAAACCCTCGTTGACAACTGGAGTTGTATATTCTGTTTGGCATGGATACATATTGGCAACACAAACAAACATCTTTATGCTAATTCACGCTTCATTTATTACTTCTGGTTACAAATTTAGTGATGCCGTTCCCCCTCGTAAAATCTGAAATTGGAACTGGTTATTTTAGTATATACGACGTTATTTAAGAGCACTTGGTCGCCATGGGAACAGTGTTTAGAGGGGGAACGAGGCTATCGTGAAATTGAGTTAATGAGTTCTATAGTATCAGCTGATTTCATACTTTCTGCCCAAGTAGTAGTTAAAAAGCAGGACAGGTCAATATCAGAACTGAAACGTCTCCAGAAGTCTGAAAAATCTAGTGGAAAATATCGAAAGTCAAGTTCTTAGAACAACATAGCAAGTGGATATACACGTGGTATTACCGCAAACCAAATTTATAAACAAGATTCACAAAATATCACAATTTCGACATGCCTTATTTTGTTAACAGGTAGTTGCTTTTATGTGTGTGTTTGTTTTTATTTAAATGTCACTTGAAATCTTTTAAAGTTGTTTTCAATGGCGGTATAGGCCCTACTGTATATTATTTTGTATATATGCAAACTATCTTTGTATAAATTGATATTTTTAGTGTAAATTGGCCATTGTCCACGAGTGTAACAAACAATAAATAACCATCTGTCTATCTATCATGCAAACTTCAAAATTAAAATAAAAAGGAAAAGGTGTGAAAAATGAAAAGAAGCAATTGCAGACCGTCTCAAAGGAAGAAATAACATATGATCCCAGGTGAGAGTGGGACAACGACCCCGATAGTCGATATCCTACGTCATGCAATGTAATCGATCTCATCGACTGGACGATAAAGCCACGCTGCTGAGCCAGACACAAACATACAAAGTACCCAATTAATGCTCTATGTTACGGACTTACTGAAAAAAACAGTTGAAATGTTCTGGTAGTTAGTGACTATTGTGAGATTAGTCTATGGCCCTTTTCGAATTCACGGATTTGGATTCGGCTTCGGGCTCCCTTCTCTCGTATGAAGCCCTGAGCACACACGCAAAGCACGCGCAATTTGGCCTAACAATTATACATACAAGTCTAGCGCATCAATAATAATTTGGTTAAAACTCTAGCGCGTGAGTGTCATTCCTTCAGAAGTAAACAAGCTGAATCGAGAACCATCCACGAGAAACTAGTCCTCACACAAAGTGGACACATAACACATCAATCATATAATCTGGTTATTAATATTACATTAACGGGAAGTCCAAAGGCCCACATCGCTTCAATGTACGAAAGGTTTTTTAATTTACAAATGAAAAAACAGCCGAGTGCTATGTATTTTGAAGATATTCAGAGCATCAACTTTCCCCTCCACACAATTCTTCAAAAATGCGTTGCTATGATTAAGGTAGACAGGACCACAACAACAACATACACCATAAATGATACCAGAGCTGTTATTTGATTTTTGGTATTTTGATATTTAATTTCTGATTTGTATTTGCATTCACACAGCGGTCTGCGGATGAGTACGATGACCCAAGACGGGGTCTCCCGGACCTCCGAGCCGGTCTAGAGGACGACTACCGCCGTCTTGAGGAGCTCGACGTCCCACCAACACTCCCCCGCTACAATGTCGATACCATGATACGCTACCAGCCCACAGCACCCACAAAACCTCCCCTACAAGAGGGTAGGTTCACCACCAAAGTGGTCACCTTCTACCGTAACGGAGACAAGCACTTCAAGGGCGTGACGCTACCGGTCAATCAGCGCAACTTTCGGCAGTGGGACACCCTGCTGAAGTACCTCGCCGAGAAAATCCACCTTCCTTACGGCGTGCGATACGTCTACGGTCTGGGAGGCGATCAGGTCGGCAGCATCGCCGAGCTTGTAGACGGCAGGGCGTATGTCTGCGCCAGCGGGCAATTCTCACGGAACGTGCCGTATGGTAGGGTAGAGCACGCCAACAAGCACTGGCAGAACCGCAAACCCAGTGTGGGAGTCCGAGGGTCAGACTTGGAGTTGTTCCAATCTGAAGCCTCTCGTCGATGGCACGAAACATTCGATAAAGTCGGAGGTGACCCGCTGGTGCCGGCAATGGCACAGTACGTCCCATACAACACGAATGTGAACTCCATCCTTGCCATTGACCCTACGGTGGGACAGCACGCTAAGCCAAGGGTAGTCGTGATTATCAGTAACACCCATCCGGCCAGCCGGGCCTCCATCCTCCTCAACCCGAAGACAACGCAGAGTTTTGAGCAGGTTCTTCGTGACATGACGCCGGCAATCGTCATGAGTAGCCCGCCCATCAAGCAGCTCTACACATGGAGGACAGAGGAAGCTGTAAGTTGATTCAGTCAATTTAAATCTTCCATTGAGACCCCTGGAGGACCACTGTTTTCCAAAATAAAAAACAAGTGTTTTTTTTTTTTTTTGGGGGGGGGGTAATAGAAAGTTGAAATAACTCCTTGTGACAACTGTAATAAAATAATTCATTTTGAAAATAAAATAAATGTTTTTTTGAAAATATGAGTAACTGCTTTTGAAGAACCAAAATAGCAGTATATACTGTTCAAGAAATAGCAGTATATACTGTTCATGAAATTCTAAGCATGCGCATATTTCCGAGAGCAATTAATTTACCTGGTCACTCTGCTGCCACCTAGCGTTCCCATTAGTTAGTCAGAGTACAAATTAGCTGACTTATTTTTCCAAGTCTGTTTACCTTTACAACTCATATAAAACCCCATTGACCGATGCAATGACAAAGTGCACTAGCTTCCCTTTTCCATTATTTACATTACAGGGTTTTTTTTTATAGTAAAAAAAAAACATATTTGGCTCATGGGTGACAATATCAAACATTAACATAATCAGACTCATTCACGGTGAATAAACACAGGTGTATTTCCCTTGTGACCCTTTCCGATTATACTTGACTGCATGAGTTGTAAAGGGTTTCAGTTTACCTGGTTGCACAGCAATGGTTGACTACCGGTTGTCAACAAACCAACGCACCGTTCTAGTTGATCATAGTCTTGACACAAGATGTTAATGTTCGTTATCACTCCGCAACTATAGTGGTTCCCGCTCCAACTCAACAAGAAAGTCTTGCACAAAGACTAATTCATTGATTAAAATCATGGCCATGCCACTTGTTTGCCTAGAGTATAATAAATGGGATGTTTTATTCATAACGCATCTGTCATCGAGTCTGGCACCGGACGGAGTGGTTAAACATTAATGCTACAATCTATTTGCGATATATGATATGGATAATAATAATCTGAGCATATGGATAGAGTCATAAACGAATACCATGTCATTTATAACAGCCTTGATCAGTAAAAATGACAAGAATATGCGCGTACGGTAAACACATTTATAATGCATAATAACTTCTGAAGTTTAATGAGAGTAAATGCAGAACCCAACATCAGGGCTTGAGGATGATATGTAATGAACACAGCAACATAATTGTTACAAAACATTATAGAACTAAAATTACAGAACAATAACTATGCAAGTATAACAACTTTGTGTTGCATGTATTCTGTGCATATAGCGAAAGATTTTTAATTTTTCCGTTTTGAAATAGAGGATCATCTGTCAATTACGTTCAGGGAGAAAACAGGAAAAAAAACTTTCGGCAAAAACGAGTCATGCAACTACACGTTATTTCACTACACCTCTACCAATGATTTCACCATCTTCCTTCAAGAATTATAATAATTTTGGGTTTTCTTCTCTAAGGTTCTGAGTTTTACTCAGCTTTTCCGTGACTTCAAGAACCACGACAAGTTCATCGCGTGCGGCCTGGAACCGCTGAAGAAAACAACCAGTTTTAGCGACTCCAGCACAGAGGCCGACTCGGACGGTAGAGGGCGCTTCGCATTGGGTGTCGGTGACGAAAGTGACCGGAAAAAGGGTGGGAAATACACGACGTGGCACAAACGGAAGATAAACCGAAAGGTGAAGGGGAAAGGAGACGCGGCTAATGTCAGTCAAGATGGTGAGTTTCGGTCGTTGGTATGATGATAAACTGGGCCCATAATTCCATAGAGCTGCTTAAAGCACAAAAAAATAGCTTATCAGAACATGGTTACCAGCCAAAAAAGCATGTCACAAATACACTTTAGTGTGACAACATCTCAAAATGTAGTAAGAATCTCGTAGGATATCATTTGTAAAGTGATTTGGTCTACTTCTGTTTTGTAGTTTACAACGCCGACGAGTCCGCCAGTCCCCGTTCATCCCTAGAAGGCAGCCCCCGTCTACCACCGATGAAACCTCGCCGAGCCTTCGGCAGCAGCGACGGGTCAAACCCACCTCCTGACCGGCAGAAGATTCACCGCAAGAAGACCACTTACCCGGAGATTGTACCCATGGAGGTCACTGAGCCAAAACAGAGGTACGATCTGAGGCAGCGACAGAGGCTTCAGCCGGATTTAAAGATAGATGATGGTTTCCTGGAGGAGCAGCCGACCCGGGTAACGAACGGAGCAGCAGGCCCCGGGCTGAGAGATTCAGGGGAGAGGAGAGTCGGTCTCGCCCCGCCAATTACTATCGATATTCACGGTCAGACGAGGCAGTTTCTATCGCCGTCAAATGTCGACCCGAGGCAAGTGAATCGAGACACAGCTCCGAATAAACGACTCAAGCTGGACTGGGTGTATCCTTTTAATGTCTTAAGTTTATATCTTTACTCAGGATCCTACTTAAGCAGTTCCACAAAATTAGGCTCTACTTAAATCCCAGGGGAGGGTCAAATAATAACGAATGTTACCCTCCCAATTAGTTCGTTCCCCTGTCATTCAGTACAACCTCGTTACCGGTGTTTCTTTAACTGAAACCTCTCAGCTATGGTTACCGAGGGTTCGAACACCGGAACAACCTGTTTGTTGTGCCCTCTGGTGAGCTGCTATACTACGTGGGAGCCGTGGCCGTGCTCTACGACAAGGATGCCGACAGGCAGAGACACTACACGGGTCACAATGAGGACATACAAAGGTACGAGGGGCCTGCATTGGGGACTGTTTTTTTTTAAAAACAATTTGTTGACAAATTACCTCTTAAAGGCACTGGGCACTATTTGTAATTGTCAAAGACCAGTCTTCTCACTTGGTGTGTCTCAACATATGCATAAAATAACACACATGTGAAAATTTGAGCTTAATTGGTCGTCGAAGCATGCAAGAGGGAAGGCAAAAAAAAAACAGAAATGAGATTCGAGACTTCATACTCTACATCGAACCTACTGTCTGAAGAATCTCTCTTAAGTGTTTTCGACGGTATTCCGTGCAGTCTGTTGGCTTACAAATGCCTGAACAAATTGCCCTGTGCCCCAAAGCAATTGCATACAACCAGTTTTAGGCAATCTCAAAATAAGAATGTCCATTCACATTTCAGTGTTCTCATGATTTCATAAGGATAGTGAGTGACAGCTAGAATAATGTCTCGTGTGTTGTCGAAGTGCTCCTTGTGCATTTAAAGTGCCTCCAAGTTGCCAGTAAAAGGCATGCCCTGTACCCCCAAAGGCCTTAAAAAGGAACCCAAACTTATTTAACACTTTCTCTCTGTATGCAGTATTGCTGTACATCCAAACGGTACTCACGTCGCAACTGGACAACTCGCAGGACAACTGCCCGAAACAACTGTAAGTATTTATTCTGATTGTTCTGATTGTCACATTTTTGTCCGATGACGAGTGATTTCACCGATAAACCACATGGGTTAGAGTTTCTGTTTTTCCCCCGAATGAGTAAACTGGGGACACTTTTTAGACTTTGAACTGCTGCGTGCTGACTTAAAGGCAGTGGACACTATTGGTAGTTACTCAAAATAATTATTAGCATAAAACCTTTCTTGGTGACGAGTAATGGGGTGAGGTTGATGGTATAAAACATTGTGAGAAACGGCTCCCTCTGAATTGCCATAGTTTTGAAGAAAGAAGTAATTTTCCACGAACTTGATTTCGAGACCTCATATTTAGAACTTGAGGTCTCGAAATCAACCATCTAAACGCACACAACTTCGTGTGACTACGTGTTTTTTTCTTTCATTATTATCTCGCAAGTTCGACGACCGATTGAGCTCAAATTTTCACAGGTTTGTTATTTTTTACATATGTTGAGATACACCAACTGTGAAGGCTAGTCTTTGACAATTACCAACAGTGTCCACTGCCTTTAACCTAAATGTTTTTAAAAAATTCTTTAGACATATGTATATGTGTTGTGTAAACACGAGTTGGACAGGGGCTGTCGATGTTGTACAAAAGTACAAAAACTGACATCATAAGATGTGTACAACCAGTCCCCTGTCAACGATAAAATATACTGGTCTTGGGTAATTACCCATGTTGTCTATTACTGTACTTAAAGTACTTCCAATTTAACCTCAAGCAAGCTGCCTAATTGCAGGAAAAGTGCTTTATAGCCCATCATAAAAATGCATTCCCTTTTGAATAAAACATCTCTGAGTCGATGGCAACAATATTAGATCACACAAGTTCACAGACCTATTCTACGGAGGCAGTCATTAATCGTGAACTACAAGTCAACTAATATTGACGCGACCCGAAGTGGAAAGTCCACGCGGCACACACTCATCAATAATTTAGATGCACACTATTATGGTCTGGGCCCAATTTCATAGAGATGCTTAAGCAAAACAAACAGCTAAGCACAACACAAATATGTTTACCATAATAAGGTTACTAGCTGGTTACTGTACATGTATTATGTACAATCTGTGAGTGGTATCCTGTTCATGTTTGCTTAGCAGAAATTTATTGAGTTTCAGACACTCTCAAAAGCAGAACATAAGACCACTTTTGTTTATCTCCATTCATTTCAGCCACAAGATATTGCCATGTGTCATTCGGTAAGTAAAATCTTTATCTATTTAAAGTTTAATTTTTTTCATTGAAGGTTATTTTGCTGAAGACACATAAACAGGTAGAAACGTCGTTTTCAAAACGCGACGTCTCCAGGTTTAGTAACAAGTATTGACCGTATTTTGACCACAAAAGGGCGTTTTTAACCTGTCTTTATATATCCGCAATTATCTGTTTGTATTGTTATGATCCCTTTATTTTATTTGCAGGCTCACGTACGAGTATGGGAGGTGGACTCTCTCCACACCCACGCCATACTGGGACTGGAGTTCTTCGAAGCTGGTATCGCTTGTCTCAGCTTCTCAAACGAGGTAAAGCGAACATTAACGGTCGCCATTTTGTTTATTCCACAATCGAATCCCCGTCTTTACAAACAGTTGCATGAACTGAATACGAAATAAATATTACTCATCCGAGGCCAAATGCAAAACTAAACCCATATACGAATTGAAACTGCCGTATATGGCCACAAAGTGTGGAATAAGTTTCATGTACAATGGCCCACTTACCTCATTCAATTTCCAGACACTCATTAAAGCTCTTATTACACCTGTCCAAGCAGGCTTACTAACTATTTATCTTAGTCTTGGTTCCAATACCATTGGTGTTGCGCGGTCACACACAACCAACGTTCCGATCTATGCACGGCAAAAACTGTACACGTTCGTCGTAGATCGGAACGTCGGTTGTGTGTGACCGCGCAACACCAATGGTATTGGAACCAAGACTATCTGTGCCCCAGCGCCTTCAGGCCGGTTTATAGTCGATCGCGCGATGGTCGCGCGACAGAAATCTTGCGCGCAATCCTAAGACTGAGGCCTAAAAACCGTGTCTTTTTATGATCGCGCGTCGAGATTTCCGACGCCCGACCATCGCGCGACCGACTATAACTCGGCCTTTAGAACAAACTTTTGATTTTTCACTTTCAGAACAATGGTGAATGGCTGCTAGCGGTCGAACAAGGCAGTCATCACGTGCTCAGTGTATGGGAATGGAATGACGATGCCTTACTTGCCAAATCCAAGGTAAGTATCTATGCCCAAGTTATAATGAATCCAAAAGGGGTCGTATTACTTAGTGTTGGAAAGTTGATTTTTCTATTGAAGTCATCTTGTCTATTTTTGAACAAGTTTCAGCCATTTCCAAAAGCCATAACCACAAATATATTCTCCTTTTTTCTTGCCATTTAGGAGTACACGCTCTACGATGCTGCAACCTCACAGGTAGATATTATTTCACCGTAAATCAATCTCGTCACAAGGTTTGAACTTTGAAAAAAATGCACAATCATCTTAAGTTTTATAATTATCATTTCAAAAAATGTCAAGCAGCACACATCACCAGCATTCTCCTGAAGTCAGAGCATCCTGTTCGAAACTTCGAGTTGTTAAACCACCGGTCCTTCTCAGAACCCCCACAACTCATATAAAGAGAGTTATTTACGACTAATGTCACTTGATTACATGTCAATAAATTATCGATTATTGAAAAGAACTGTCGGCTGAAGATTCATCATAAATGCAATAATTGCATATTATGGGCGTTAAGAATTCTATCTTGATTTTCGGAATTGAACCGAGATGTGGGGAGTAATCCACAGGCCCTGGGTTGGATTCGAACCAACGAAAAATAATGTTCTTAATTAAATGATTTATTTCATTGTTTTAGACATCTGGAACAGACGCTGTGGTGGTTGGAGTATTTCATCCTTTCGATGACAGTATCATCGTCACCGCTGGGAGGCAACACCTCTTCTTCTGGAACTTGGTTCACAAGAAAATCATTCGCGACAAAAAGAGCGGGAATTTTGATGTAAGTTTTTAGAGAATGAGGCAGACAGTGTTCAGCCCTGTGTACATTGTGTCGTACGAAATGCTACGTACTTGTAAGCACAACTTCTCAACTGTGGGCCACTGAAATCTTTGCAACCCACTTCGATGGAATATGGAATTAATAATTATTGGTCGAACTATTTTTCGTTTCTTAGGGTCAGCGGCCAGGGTACGTGACGTGTGTTGAATTCTCACACACGGGTGATGTACTGACGGGAGACTCAAACGGTAACATATCCGTCTGGGAAAAAGGTAATTTATAAATATTTTATACCCAGTAAACCGTAACTATTTTTTCGTTCGTTTCATAAAATTTTACGCTTGAATTTACGTCTCATTTTACGAATCGTTTCACGTCCTGACTTACGTTCTGGATTTATGTTTTAGATGTATTTCCTTTTACAAATACGACATAGGCTTTTCTCAGTTACAAAGTGGCATTCAACAAAATCTACAAATGTTATTACATTTTCTAAAGTATGATTTGAAATCTTAATTACCAAATGTAATGATTGATAACTCGTTCTTATTTAGCGGTTTATTTTATTGTCTTTTTAAAAAAATTGTATTGTTTATTTTTTACATTTTAATATTTATTTATATAAATTATGTGCAAACCGAGGTAATGCTTCCCATTCTGGCATAATATATAAACAGTTGAATTGAATTGAATGTTGTTTCTTCCAGATCATGAAAATATATTCCGGGTTCGGTACTGTATACAACACGCTCACGAGCGGAGCGTCTTCTCGCTCTGTATGCTTGAGGATGGGACCTTACTCTCCGGAGGCGGGCTGGATAGACGCCTCCAGGCATGGGACTCGCTACAGGGCTATTCATCAGCCAAAATAGAAAGACTTGTAAGTTGACACTTTTCGTTTCAGGTAAAAGATGGAAATGTCGAGTTGAAAGTACCCCCTTTCATTCTAAAAAGAGTGTTGGCTCTTTGCAAGAGTGGTATGGTGACAAAACGAGTGTTTTTTCATGGAACTTGTGCATTCGGCTTAGCAAGTCCAGAGTCTTTACTTAATCAAAGTTTGTTTCGAGGGCCAGAGAGGAATTTCTGAAGTAAAAATTTCCTCTTAATTTGTAGTTTACAGAAAGTGCAGGTGGAATCCGGGCCATTGTCCCGTTGAATCCCGGAAGCCCAGACGGCCGGATCGTCTTAGGAACAACCCGGAACCACATCATGGAGGGGTCGCTACAGACCAAGTTCATCTTTATCTTACAGGTAAATAAGATTGATAGAGTGGTGTATTTCCTAATTTTATTGTCTAAAATGGGTTTATTATTAATAAATTGTTCGACATATACAGTGAACAAAAACCCAGCTATCTCAAGATTATGGTTACATTACAAAATGCCCGAAGACGATCAGAGAATACTGATCGAAACGTCAAGTCGTTAACCCCAGTTCTTTTCAGAACCAACAATACTCAAAATCCACATGGTGTCAGCGCCAACCGCTCTTAATTTCCACCATGCAAAGTTTCAAATCCTAATAAAAAGATTATACAAATTATGTGGAATGTAAACCAGTTTTAGTTAATATTGTGTATCAATACTGGTTGCTTCAACTGTCGAAACAATTTGTGAAAACAGTCTTACTAAAAATAAGTTTTGTCTTAAGTGCTTGTCATACCTTTTTTGTTGATTGTAGGGTCACAGTCAAGAGTTATGGGCGCTTGCTCCCCATCCCTCTGAACAGGCCTTTGCTACGGCTGGCCACGACCAGATCGTCATGCTATGGCAAGCCGATTCACACAAACTCCTCTGGAAGACAGAAGTAGAGGTAAACAATTCTTTTTGTATACAAAATAATCGTAACATTATTGTTTACTTTCAGCATGGAAGCTTACTGATAAAGACACTGGACACCTTTGGTTATTGTCAAAGACCAGTCTTCTCACTTGATGTATCTCAACATATGCATAAAACAACAAACATGTGAAAAATTGAGCTCAATTGGTCATCGGAGTTGCGAGATAACTATGAAAGAAAAAACACCCGTGTCACACGAAGTTGTGTGCTTTCAGATGCTTAATTTCACGACCTCAAAATCTAATTCCAAAGTCTCGAAATCAAATTCGTGTAAAATTACTTCTTTCTCGAAAACTACGTTACTTCAGAGGGAGCCGTTTCTCATAATGTTTTATACTATCAACCTCTCCCCATTACTCGTTAACAAGTGAGGTTTTATGCTGATAATTATTTTGAGTAGTTAATACCAATAGTGTCCACTGCCTTTAAGAAGATCATTCTATACTGTAATTTGTCTACACCGATGTGTATTAAGCACTTTATGCTCAGTACTCCCCCAAATTCTGCGGGAACAAATCCACAAGCAACTTACACTTACACTTGTGGGATTCGAACTAGTCCTATTAAATTCGAACCCACGACTTGCATTGCTAGAGTGTCTTAACACTATACCACTGAGCTAGCCTGGTGACTATAAAACTGTTAGCAGCGAGTACCGCAACGATTAGATACTACTTTTTAACCCAACATTATTTTATAAATTTCTTCTCCAGAAACCGTGTGTTTCCTGTGGTTTCAACCCATCTGGTACGGTACTTGCCATCGGGACTGTCTCAGGACGTTTCACTGTTCTAAACGCATACGACGGGGCGCACATAACCTCCGTTCAAGTCGGCAGTGAGCAGCTGGACGCGATCAAATTCTCACCAGGTGAGTTTACCAAAGATTCTGTCCCCCCTATGGCGAACTGTTCACAAACTATTTCTGATAGCGCCCTCTTTTGAATCATCCTCCTTCAGCCCATGTTAATTTCCCATGTAGGGACAGAATCTCCGGAGGTGGATTTCACAAAGAGTTAAGACTAGTTTTATCTCGAGTTGGGAAGAGTTACTCGTCCTAACTAAGGACTAGCCATACGTTTCTTAATATATCTCCTAGGACTAGTCCTAAGTTGGGATTAGTCCTAACTCTTTGTGAACAGATTTTCCTAGGGGACAGCAGTCGATGGGTGATGATTCCAACCCCATACTGTCTCGTTTAAGAAGGCAATTGGGAAATTTAGAACGATAGGTGGCAGCAAACAATTTTCCATTGTTTACGTCTGAGAAATTTGACGTTACAGCTCTGTTTTCGCAGGAGGTGAGAACATCTCAACTCTTCTGAATTGTTCATTAAAAATTATGTGACGTCAAAGCTCGTATCGCATTCGCATTCGAAGGAAATATGAACCGGCCTTTAGTCTTCTGCCAACACAGTGTGTCCCCCCCAAAAAAAAAGTTGGGTTTTCAGCCCAAAAGACTCCGAAACTAGACCAAACCGTGCTGGCTTGACAGAAGCAATCCATCGAACATCATACCATCATAACGTGATTAAGTTTCAGAGTAATCCTTATTAAATCCCTTGCAAATAATTGTATTCCCTTGATGCCATTTTGTCTCATTGCAGATGGGAGCATGTTGGTGATGGGGTCTCATGACCATAAGATCTACCTGTTTTCAGTCCTGGATGACGGTCAGGTGTACCGCAGAGCAGGCTCTCTCCAAGTAAACATTCTTTCTCTCATCTTTGTGCTCTCAAATTTGCGATCACTAAACAATTACATAAGGGTACCAGTGTACTGGACCCAATCGTCGTTGATGTTCCGTATGGATTTCTAAACCTGTACGCTATTAAAGACAGTGGACACTATCGGTAATTGTCAAAGACCAGTCTTCTCACATGGTGTATCTCAACATAAGCATAAAATAAAAAACCTGTGGAAATTTGAGCTCAATTGGTTGTCGAAGTTGCGAGATAATAATGAAAGAAAAAACACCCTTGTCACACGGAGTGGTGTGCTTTCATATGCTTGATTTCGAGACCTCAAATTCTAAACTTGAGGTCTCGAAATCAAGTTCGTGGAAAATAACTTCTTTCTCGAAGACTACTCCACTTCAGAGGGACCCGTTTCTCACAATGATTTATACTACCAACCTCTCCCCATTACTCGTTACCAAGTAAGGTTTTATGCTAATAATTATTTTGAGTAATTACCAATAGTGTCCACTGCCTTTAAATTACGGTATCTGATGTTTTTCAATGTATCGTCTTTTCTCCGCAGGGTCACAGTAACTACATCACGCAAATTGATTGGTCAGCGGATGGTCATTTCCTGCAGAGCGTCTCTGGCAACTACGACCTCAGATTTTGTAAGTTCCGCCCTTTTCCAGATATTTTTTACAATACAAAAAAAAAAAAGTACAAAAAAAAGTGTTAAAATTAACAATTAAGTTAGTAGGGGTTGGGAGAAACAAAATGTAAAGTCTATCTAGTTTACTGAGGTGGTTTAATTTAATTGTGATTCTTCTTTTTTTCAGGGGAAGTTCCGGAGATGAAGAAACAAAAAGCTGACTCCGTTCGGAACGTAGCTTGGCAGACACAGACGTGTACTCTAGGCTATTCGGTCTTAGGTAAGCAATTGGAAACTTTCGAACGCTAGGTGGCAGCAGACTCACCAGGTTAATTCCCTTTTTCGCACATACCCAAACACAATGGATTTACCTGGTAATTTGCAGTTTAGATAGCAGAAGTATTGAACCGTCCGTTTGATGTTATATCCTAATTAGGAATTTGGCCAGCAAGGGAAAGCGGTGTTGATGTGAACACAGTGGACCGTTCGAGAACGGGCAGCCTGCTTGCAACTGGGGATAATCTTGGCTGCCTGTCACTCTACAGATATCCATGCTCGTCAACCAAAGTGAGTATTTCAAATTCTGGGGCTCTGATGCTCTGCCTTAGAAGCAAACAGTGAAATCTGCAGTTCATTTTAAATGAATAAAAGTATCTAGGATACTCACACTGCATATCCAAAGAACAATTTCTTATAACTGAAACAGGTAAACCAAACTTATTAAAGTCCGTGAGAGGGTTTTGCCTCTATCCAATGGAGGGTTTCTATATAGACAGGGTCTCAATACCGACTTTGAGGGCACAAATGACGGGAGGATTATTATAGGACGATAGAGGGCGTAACTGCGCCATCCACGCAGAATCATGGATGCACGGACATGGCTTGGAGTGGTACTGCATCAGCTAATGTATAAAGTTGTGCCAATGCACATTGACCTTACCGTCTTTCTTTTCGGTCTTCCAGGCAACGTCCTTTGACATCAAGGCCCAAAGCTTTCACGTCACCGGCGCACGGTTCCTTGTGAATGACAGCTTTCTGATCTCTACAGGCGGAGCAGACGCCGTTCTCATGCAGTGGTCTATCGTGGGAAAGAGTAACCCATACACACATTAGTTGGAGTACTGTAAGTGTCAAGGGCGCCCCCACTCGACTGATAGCAGAAAAACATAAGTGCGCCCCTTGTTACAAAATCACCGTAACACCACGGAGGAAGAAAATAGCATTACATAATTATTTACTACCCGCTCCAATATTAGTAAATAGCGCCCTCTCTGAGGATCTTCTCAAAAAAATGGTGTCCGTGGATTATGTTTGCCGCCCCCAGTGGTAGCATCAACACACATAATCTCGTTTTGGTAAAGTGGTTGGTGCAGAGTGCGCTGCATGTGAAGTTACAAAGTTCTTTCATTTGCAAAAAAATAAACGGAAAAAGAGCAGAACACGATTTATGTTATTTCGACAGAGGGGAAATAATATTTGAGTAGGTCTTTTTGCAAAATAACTTCATGTAATAAATTACTAAAGACAAGGTGTACAAAAACTGCAAAGGACTGGTCAAACTTTGGACTTTGGAACACAATCAATCAAATCTAAAATGCCCTTCTTTTCTAACTGAATTAAAATCGACGACTGTCCTATCAAGTATAGGAACGGATATTTTAACAAAACAATATTGTAAATTATATATATTTTTTAAATGTCTATATTATTTAACGAGTGGATTACTAATTAAATTTGGATTGTAAATTGAGGCCTTTAGAAGAAAACGTGCAATAAAAATATTACACAGTGATCTACAAGCTATTTTAATAAAATCGCATAACAGATTATAACAGTTGTCTTCACTGCAAGTTTGTACAAAATGGAATAACAGTAAAACATACTGCTGCTTAATTATGTAAGCAAGCTTCCTTATTTTTCTTGCGCAACCCCCCTTTCACGATTTTCCCCAGCAGCCGACTTGATTGACTAATCCCAGCTAGATAATCGGATTTCATTTGCCATCAAGAAGGCCAGATTAGGTCAAGATTAGCCTCCGAATGAAAGAAACTTCCCCCCTGCAATCCTGAAAAAGATTTGGTTGTTGTGGTCATTGTTGACTTTTGTTTTCTTCGATGATTTGTAAACTGCCGATCTGCCGAGGGATGAGGCGAGGCGGAAGGGTCTATATTTTGTTGACGGTCACGCGACTGCTCGTCAACCAGGAGGCCCCATGAAGGGGGAAGAATAGATGCTGCCTACCGGTGAGATAAATGCGCTTACCACAAGGAAAAACACTACTCGTTTATAGTTTGCCCGAAATCTCAACAGTTTCGACAAAGGGGTTGTCGACAAAACCACATATTTCAGACCTTTACTAAAAATAAAATGTCACAGCGTTTTCAAGGGGATCAGTTTTTCTACGGTTCGCCACATTGGACCCCAAAACCCCGTCTTTCAGCAAAATCACACGTACTATAGTGGATTTGGTTTATAGTCCCAACTTGGTAACTCGGGTTTCCCTTTTTGTAGGTTTTTTCTTCCAAATCTACTACAATTCTTCACATTTCTTCTCTGCTTTTTATATCTATAATGTCATGCCAAAGAGTTACTCAATTGTTTTGTGTTGTTATAGGCCCAAGATCTCTTGGTTCAATATATTTTAAAAAGAAAATTGCCAACAAATGAATAATAACTTTATGAATATTGATAAAAGCTGCTCGATTTCTCCATCATTCTAAGAAAACTTAATACAAACATAATTATTTCTTCCTGGTTTAAAACGAACATATTTATCCAGTGTTAATAAGGAGTAGGCCCTAACTGTTACAAGCAAATACCTTGGGATATTTTTTAGGCCTGGGGCGAACCTGCCACCAACACGTGATCGGATAAATTACATCTTCGACGCCGTGGAGTTTTCCCTTCTAATCTAACACCAGCTTTCACGCAAGTCACACGAACTGCATTCTGTGAAAATGAGGAAAGGGGAATGAACAGTTCTTAATCCTTAACGTCTACGGCTAAAACCCCTGGCAATTGTAACCCTTTTCATCCTAAGACCACTAAACCCCGTTTTCCAACTTGTGATGTCCCTTGGCTAAATTCCTGTAACTTCTGGAACACGTAGAGCTTGGGCTCTCTCGCCTTCATTATCGTGCCGTCTATTGTGCCCAAATCACGGCCAATTCACTTTGCGGTGTCTTTCCGGCTTTGTGACCGTTAAGTCTGATTGGATGGCAATGCAATCTGAAAGGAGAAAACCCCGGTGTCTCCGAAGCGTAATCTCCTAAACCTTGGTTTTACCAAATTTTTTTCATGGCTCCTGTTTTTGTTCCCCACTTTTCCCTCAGTGCCTCAGTGTACTCCTTTTTAGAAGATGCACGAGTCAAAAGAGCAGGATAAAAATTACTGTGCGAGTCAATATACCACACGGATTGATTATCACATGGACCCAACTTCACGGAGCTGCTTACCCGAGTTAAGGTTACCAGCCAATATACCATGTCACATGTACCATTTCTGACTGGTGACCTGTCTATTTCTGCTCAGCAAGAATTTGTTAAGCAAAACTGTTTGTTTAATGAGTTCTATGAAACTGGGCACAACTGAAAGGGCAATTTCACACCATTCTTCAAAAACCTTGTATAGTTTTCTTGAAGTGCTCTTCACTATATACATCAGCTCTTTGGGACCGCGTAAAAGAACATGGCCTGATTTAATAGGTTTTGCTTACAATTTTTGTGTTTAGCGAAAATTTGCAGGATACCAGTAACAAACTGTACATGGCCCAATTTTATAGAGCTGCTAAGCACCAAAATTTGCTTAGCATGAATCTTCTTCATTGATAAAAACAGGTTACCAACCAAATTTCCACGTGATTTGCAGGATAAGCAAACAACAGCTGAATGCCAGTAATAAGCATTATGCAACAATTTAAAATTTGGTTGGTAATCTTGTTTTTATCAAGGAAGAAATTTCATGCTAAGCAAATTGTTATGCTTAGTAGCTCTATGAAATTGGGCCCTGGTGACATGGCATTTTGACACAGATTCTTGATCCGCAATGGGTCAGGATTATGGAGTAGAGTACAGCGGCAAGTACTATAAACAAAATGGCGGTATCAAAAGTTAAAAACTAACACCAATATTCAAGATGAGATAATAAACAGGACATTGCCGGTACACAAAATGTACCCAGGAGATAGATAACAGTAATAATCTTGGGCAATTCAGTTATCACTAGCCAAGTTGGAAAATAGGAGATTGCCAACGAAAGTATTTTGTTTAAAGGTAGGGTAATTCCTCCCCCCCCAAAAAAAAAAACAAAAAAAAAACCTACTTCTTATAGAGATGGTAGCGAGTATCTGATGGTAGCGAGTATCCGATGAAGTTAGTTCGTATAAAGCCAGAAATCAATAAAAGGCGATACCCCATCGGTGGGGCGACATTTACTTAATTTTGCTTTTAATTTTGCCAAAATAACCGTAAAAGAGCCCGAGATTAAACTGAGCTGAATTCAGGATTATCCTTCTTTAGGGGGCAATTGGTGACGCATGAGATGTGTCTTGACCCCTCCTTCCTTGGAGACCGGGAGATCATGACTTGAAAAGAACCCTAAAACACAATCAAGGAGAAGAAAAAGCTACAGAATTTTTCGATTAAACTATGGTTACTTAGGCATGATCTTCTGCCAAATGTACTGCCAAAAATACCTGAACAAGTACAATACCGAAGTGATTAGAAGTAAACCATGTCTGAGGTTGGATAAATGCACTCCTCTTTTTTTTAACAGAAAGAAAGAGGTGGTTCGTAGCTTATTCGTAAAGGTGGATTTTAATTTTGCAAGGACGAAATTATTCCCTGAAGGAAATGTGTGGTGTTTAGTGACGATTGGGGGCCCTTTCCAAACCAGGGCTTTGGCTCCGTTTCCAGCTCTGGGCTCCGTGACTCGTCTATGTTGGAAAGCAGTACACATTTTGTACAGTGTTTCCAAAATCAAACGCGGAGCTGGAGCCTTTAAGCCGAGGTTTGGAAAACGCCAATGGACGGTGGAGCAAGCCAGAATTCGGTCTTGTTGTTTTTAACATTCAGCCAAACTGAACCCAGATTAACCTCCTCATCAGGCAGTGTTCCTCCATTGTTTGATGAAGCCCTCCTAGTGTAATTTCCATTCTCTTCACCGTCTTGCTATTCTTGTACCGTATACTTCGACTTGAAAGGGCAATGGAACCAAGGAATTTGCTCCTTGGTAAAGGGCATCAAGGCATTGACTATGGGGCATGGAGGCAAGTGAAGTATCATGCCAGCATGATGTCTTTGATCTTAGTTTGTTTGCTATGTGTTGGTATGAGTGTTTTTTCGAGCAGACTTAGCCTGAGCTAAGAGTGTTAGCATTACCGTCTTGGTAAAGGCATCAAGGCAATGGCTATGGTGCATGGAGGCAATCGCCTTCGTTGCCTCCGTGAAGTATCATGCCTGCATGATGTCTTTGATCTTTGTTTGTTTGCCATGTGTTGGTATGAGCATGGAGGAAGCCTCCATCTTCCTCCATGGTATGAGTGACTTTTTCGAGCAGATTTAGCCTGAGCTAAGAGTCTGAGCATTATTGTCTCCTTAAATACCTCACTTTGTCAATATTGCGTTCCATCTGTTCTTTTGCTGACAACATCTCTGCCCTATCCCCATTACTGTCTGGATGCATTGAGTCTTAGCTCTGATACCTTTAAATGATTATACGAATAAGAACGATTATTACGCCTTAAGGGACTGGACAAACTCCTCCTTAAATCCTCCTTCTTTAAAAACCGATTCATCCACCAAAACAATTCTCCAATTTATCCCCGATATTGGAACAGGATTAAATCCGCTCAAGAGATCTAAATTTATTCTCAATTGTTCCGCATATCCCGGTAGTAAGAATCAAACAAAGAGATCTTAGAGGTAAGCCCACCTTAAGAAACCTGCAGCTTTGATATCAACATCTCATCTTAATTCTTGAAGGAAAAGAAATCGCAGAGAACCACATCTGGTGTCCTAGGCCATGTAAAACAAAATACCAGTTGTTCGTCTGGGGGTTTTTTTTAAGAGGAGGATGACGGACTTGTTTTTATTTCCTTTAAGGGTGTCCGCTAAGCATTTAAATTCGAACTGGCCGTCATTTTTTCAGTTTAAAGTCACTACAAGTACTTAAAAGATTAGTAAGTTTAAAGAGAAAAACACCAACAAAATTCATTTTGAAAAAAAAAAATATAAAAAAAGGTGGGCCTCAAAAAAGGCTGCGAGAGGGTACCAACTTGTATTTTTGTTATTTGGCCTTATCAAGATTTTCTTGATTTGGGGCAGAGACTATCTCCAGTTTGCCTACTCAGGCGACTCTGTTGGCCCAACATAGGAGGTTCGGGAGGCGTCTTGGATTTACCCCCTTCTCATTCAAATGTTCGTCTTAAGATGCTATTTACTAAAGATGCAAAAAAAAGAGAAAAGAAAATCGTGAGGAGATTTATCCACCCAAGATCACGCACTGAAGTGGACTGAGCTCTTGCACGTGGTGTTTTTTTTTTTTTTAACCGTCTTACGTCTGAATTGTCTTCATGGAATTGCACTCGCAATGATGATGAAAACAAGAGTGAGAACCATGATACAGTTAACCCAGTTTTCTGGTATTCCGAAAACAAGAAACCTGGGTCAGGATAGACCCGCATCTGGAACCTGACCCATTTTGGGGGTCAGTATGACCTGGAATAATATGTGACCAAGATCACGCACGGTTTATTTTTTAAACCGCCTTAACATCTGAATTGTCTTGGAATTGCAATCCCAATAGTGTTTAAATCAAGGGACTATCATAATTGGTAGCCGTCATTGCACTGCAAACCCGGTCTGAGGATATATGAATTCTAAAATAAACCGGGTCAGAATTTACCCGTGGGACCTGACTTGTTTCTGGGTCAGTTTGACCCGGAATCTGTATCAACATAAGAGTGTGTAGAAAATACAAAATATTATAATTTAAAGGTGGCTCTCCCTACAATTTTAAACGCTAACACTTGCTTAGTTGATGGTTTCTACCAACGTAGTGTTAACATTCTGCCAGAAATAAAGAAGTGGGGGGGGGGGGGGGCACGGTTTACATTTTGTTACTAGAGCTTATTTACTTTGCGAAATCGCTTACTGTAATATGAAAGCGAAAGTTGATAATCTCTTGCACCAACTCTGGCATTAGTGAGTGGCAAAGTCTACTGAGTAAAGCTTTATTTGCATGCGTCAAAGTGCAACTGAATGACGGCTTCTATACAGGATCGAGAGCCAAAAGTAAAATAGGTTGCTGAAAGTGAGCGGGAAAATCATACAATGAGAGGTGCCCTTTATCTTC
Organism: Asterias rubens; assembly: GCF_902459465.1. NCBI lineage: Eukaryota > Metazoa > Echinodermata > Asteroidea > Forcipulatida > Asteriidae > Asterias > Asterias rubens. The sequence continues at coordinate 6,628,852 of NC_047079.1, read as the reverse complement.
TTTAGAAAATCCAAATGGACGGATTTTCTGTCAAAAAATAAAGTCTCACCATCTTTGTAGCCAATTTCATAAAGCTGTTAAAGCTGTTTATTGGGAGTCAAAAATGTGACTCCCATAAATGGCAGACTGTGTTAGTCGACGATGCAAAAGGAAAACCGTGCAATTTCGAGGCATGTTTGTGTGGATCATTGTATTCTACTTTTACAACTTCTTTCTACTCATATGCATTTTATAACAAACGGTTACAAACGCTTTTCAAAGACAAACTCGACCGATCCAAGGCAACGTGTACCTTTAAGCAGAACATCTGCTTGACAATTTTCTTTGCTAAGCAATTGCGAAGCAAAAAACTAGTGGAGTACCAGTTGCAACAATGTATACTTAATGTAGTTTGGACTGGTAGTCTGTTTCTGTAAACAATATTTGTGCTCAACAATTTTTTGCTTACACTACAGGCTTCGTGAGATAGGGCCGAGAGCCATTGGCGCGGCTTGTAGCACGATTCGGCGCTTACGGCATACAATGTGCTCTAAAGGGCGCCATGAGAGCATAATGTCGCGATAAAGCAGAGCCATGAAATTGGATCCACAGACATATTGGGGTGACTGACCATATAATTATGTTAACTGATCTCTGTCTGTTCTACTGTCCTTTTCCCTTCTTCCTTTTAACGATATCACAAAGATTGCTTGCGAAGAGTGAATGTTTTCATTGATTGGTTCTAAAGACATCATCTTCTTATGAGTTAGCAACAATGCATTTCGTTCTTGAGACCGGATCTTTTTTGGTTATGATCGTTCAAGCATTTCGTAAAAAATGATCGATCGCATATTGACTGACATCAACTAGCCACAATGTGTGGTTTGATATACATGTACATGTACATGCACATGTAATGGTAAATCATGCGGTATGAATGTCTGCCTAACTTATGCAAAACTTTGTACAAAAGTTCACAGTGGTGAAAATCTTGAAGGCCGAGTTACAGTCGGTCGCGCGATGGCCTCGCGATGGAAATCTTGACGCGCGATCATAAAAAGACACGGTTTTTAGGCCTCAGTCTTAGGATCGCGCGCAAGATTTCCATCGCGTGAGTGACCATTGCGCGACTGACTATAATATAAACCGGCCTTAACGAGACAATTTGGAGCCCATGCCAAAAGATAAAACAAGCGACCACGAACTAAGTTCACAATTTGTGTGTTATGTCTTGGAGAATAACATAATCATCGAAGGAAGTCCTGATGATTTTCCCACATCATGACGTTACACTTAATGTTGTGTAGTGTAAAGAAATTAAAATGGTCTGAAATTGATAGGCCATGTTGCAGTTTCTGGGTTAAATTTTGTTTAACCAGTTGGGACAGGCGAGTTTTTTCCTACACCCACTTTTACACTACGTAAATGTTGTTTGTTTTTACATTGATATCAACATATAATACTAATTTATGGTGTCAATTTTAACACCCAAGTTTTGTGCATTGTATTGTGATGTATAGTTATTCTTTAAATTGTTGCACAGCGCTCTGATACGTTGTAAGGGCAATTTGAACAAAATATAACAATTTATAATGATTTTATTAAACTCAAAACGCCATGACGGGTTTTGATATAGAATACTTTCCTCATTGCGATAAAAAAAAGACTCCTGGCATTTGATGTTGCAATAACCCATTAACGGAAACAAAAAGGGGAGGGGTAAAACCTCAGAATTTACGGGCCGTGACTACGGTCGAGATTCCCCCCGAGGGGTTACCGAGGAGTTTCCGCTGCCTTGGGTACAGAGAACTTCCGAGCGAACCCATCGACATATCGATCGATCATCCCTTGAACCACCGAAAAACGAGAAACCTGCGGAGGGTCACACGTCTGCTTTTGTGTTCTTGCTTTCCGGTCAAATTGCGTCATTTCCAATGGTTCTTTCCCCATAACTCCCAAAAGCGAAATTAAATCACTTACAGCAACAAAAAAGACAATCTTTTGAAGCGTTGGATGTCGGTTACTCATGAGATTCGTTGTATGATTTGCAGCCGATTTGACGAAACGCTAGGAATAATCCTTACTCGAGTTAGGAAGAGTAACCCGTCGTACTTAGGAAGGGGTTAAATTCGTCCTACGTATTTTGATACGGATCTGAACCCGTCCTAAGTCCTAAGATTAATCCTAAGTTAGGAAGAGTGTGGTGAAATCGACGGTTGGTCTTATATCATTTTAAGGCCATATATACAACATTGACCACCGACTAAAAAAGAAATTAGACAGAGGTTTTAGTCCATTTTATTTGAATCAAGATAAGGTACAGGGGTGATTAAGCTAAAAATTCACCCTATATATCCCACTCATATTTAGGTTCAGTTATTTTGTAACTTCTAGCGACACTTTAATTAACCTTTGATGCATAAATGCGTAAAATAAAAACTGACATTTGACCCTTATAACCCGTATAAGGGACGATACAATTTTGTTTTTTTGGGGGTGGCTATAGCAACTATGATTTCTATAAGATGACAGCAGTCAACATTACTTTAAGGTGACAGTTTTAGAATGTGCGGTACTTGTTATTCACTAAGCTTCTAAGCGCATGGCCATCAGTTTTATGGAGCAATTGGATATTTTGAAACGCTAGGTGGCAGCAGACTTCATTGTTGACACAATTTCATTGTTTTACGTAGTTCCAAGCATAATCACATTCCCTGCTGCCACCTAGCGTTCCTATTAAAAAACGTGAACAAGATATCCGCTCATTCGTTCCTTGCCAATTAATGCTAAGCAGGAAAACATAAAAAGTTCCAAGTATAAAAAGTACTCTTACTGTTTTTTCGAAATAGCTTACGAGATTGACCGGGTTCTGAACCCTAAACCCTCGCGTACTCGACGAATAGAAACAGTTGCATTTGACGCATTTGATTTATGCTCTCTTTGGATTCAGTATTCTTACAAAGTGTGACACGGCTTTATGGAGTTGTCCCCTTTGCTGCTTTTGCACGAGGTCGGACCCAACCATGGATAACGATAAACATCATAAACCAATCAATATTTGTCAACTACCCCCTACCCCCCCCCCCTCTACTAGAGGTGGTAGCATTTTCACGCTCTCTTCAGAGTGAAACAAAACTGTTTTATACCCGAAGGTCACGCGGATCGGGTCAAATAAGTTACTAAATACAAATGGAAACAAAAATCACTGTAAAGTTATATTTTGACCCCAAAACAAATCCAGTTAAAGATTGACTGTCCAATTCTGTACTCTCTTTATTCCGTGGGGATAAAAGTCAAATCCCTACTTGATGCTACATAAGGTGGTAGCCAACCCATAGGACAATGCCACCTGACAGTGCAGTCATTGGAGGGTGTCTTCCAGTAAAAGCCCCCCCAGGTACCCAGGGAGAAAACCTAGTCATCGTCTTTATCTTGTAGGGCTACCTGTACGAGTGCCTATTCTTTAGGTGAACAATCAGCGTGACTTTGGACGAGCGGTTCCCACGGTATTAACAATGCCCATAGGTATGCGCATCTTCACGCACTACTGCGTGCTTGAGACCGTGGTATTATAGGTTTTTTTCTTTAAAGAAATCACAAACTGAAAAGTTTGAAACCAACTTAGCCCATATACCTTAAAGAAAGGACCTTTCTTATTCTCTTCCTTGTGACGTTTTTACTTTAATTAATACAGAAGACAGTTTTATTGCGGGTTTTATGCCTTTCCAGATAGCCGACAATTCGATGAAATCAAACAAAGTTTCTTTCGACTATAGAATTAAAAGGTGTGAAAGCTGAAACATCCCACCGCAAATCTGACCAAAGCAGTTATTGTTATTCTATAATTATATAAGCGCAAATCACTTTACATCACCAAGTAAACCTTTTTCCTGAAGACGATCAGAGCAAACTGATCGAAACGTCGTCGAGTTGTCAACCAACGGTTCTTTTCGGAACCAACACTACTCAAAAGAGATTTACACATTGTGTACCGCAAACCTCACCTAACAAGTAAACCCCTTTCTCACACCACTATAATGCAAGGAGTTTCTTCAAATGCATAAGTCTTAACTTCCAAATATACTTTTAAGGAGCAAAGTTTGTCAAAAAATCTTTTTTTCGAGAAGGAAGAAAGACAAGATAAAGGAGCAAATTAGCTCAACTTCCCCTCCTGTTTAATAAAAACTTCAAATGGTGTTTTCGAAAGCAGGGATTGGGTTTCGTCCGCCCTTTCGAAGCCCCGTAAAGCGCACGTCTTCTACTTAACTGACGAAGCCTTTAAGCCCAAAAGCCATGCTTTCGAAAACAGCCATAGTATAGTCTTGTCAGTGAAGTTGCCCCGACTACATATGTCCTTCCCCTTCCAAATGGGTCTCTAATTGAATTTCCAAGTCATTCTGTGACCGTATAGTTATATCCACATTACAAATCTATCTGTTTGCCGAACGTGCCTTACTTATAATTCTACCATTGAACGCCGAATGACATGTTTCTTTCGTACAACCCGTTCGCCAAATATTGAATGTTGGCTATTTTATGTTAGTAGGTTACCAGACGTGCTTTTTTCTTTATTAAGGAGTTTTTTCTTGGGGAGGCGGGGGGGGGGGGTACAGTATCACATTCTCTTCGAGAACAATACAGATTTCGTGAATCAAATGCCACAAATGTTTGAAACGCAAATATTTGCTTATCTGTGATATTCTTGCACCATGAACAGAAAATATGCGATAGTTTGGCCGTTTAGAGCAGTCTAAAGAATATCCAGATAGTAAGGCCTCCCTTACAAAAATTTACGAATACAAAGGGAATATAGTTGCAGAGACTCGAAGGTTAATTTTTTTATACTCTAGATAAAAACAGTTGAATAGACCTTATTGGTGCTGAATGTAAAAAAAATCAAAAAAATCGCGTTTTTATTTCAAATTTGACCGAAACTTGTGTTAAAACAGAAAGCGAATTCACATGTCTTAAAATAGCTGACCTCTTCAGTGAATACCGAATCTAATTTAGGTGCATTTGCTTAGCCAACGCCTGACAAACTCACAGCATAAACATGTGAAAAATGGTGATTGACAAGTAGAGAGCGATTTTCCTTTTTTTCCTCACTCCTTTTTGGTTTATGTATACAGTCCGAGCAGGACTCCGAGGGGAGCTTTTTAGCGGCATGACAACGAGCCCGTTTTGTGGAGGTGTGAGGCGCTTTCCACGGCGCTTGTGCCAGCTCTGTCATCCGAGCAAATTGCATCTCGCCTGATTTGCCGTGCTTTATACATTCAAGTCACTCGGTCGGATGGACACACCAGGACACGTCAGGGAACACTTTCGACTTGAACTCTATCCAGATCAAGTCGAGAAAAACAGCCGATTCCCGTGTGAAAAATGACCTGTGGAGAGCCTTGTGTAGGAACTTTTGAAACAAAATCTAACTCTATCCATCAATTCATTTAGACTGTCCTGTAACAACAATTACTATGATTATTTAAAAACGCTTTACATGTCACATACAAATATTTAAAAAAACAGTCGTAACTAAACACAAGTAAACCCAATTAAACAAAATGTACATAAAAATGTAACGAAAAGTGTTCTTAAAAAGATGGGTTTTTAAAGAAGTTTAACAATTGTTTTAAATTAACTAACATTTTATCAGCCCGAATGTTTGTTAAAGTTTACCGGAACATAATACCGTAACCCAACCCAGTCAAAATACATACAACATGTAGTCTTCGGGAAAATACACGCGCAAGTAGTCCGTAAAAAAGTTAATGTTTGTAAACAATAGTATATTGTAGACCCCGGTTCGATACCCAGACTGAATGAAGCCTTGGATGGGTATTTTGAGTGTTCAAGTCCCTACATGACTGCGTGGGTTTTCCTCCCACGTCTAAAATTCTGAAATGTTGCATTGTCGTCTCTACCAAAGAGGTTGGTGTGATGTTTCCAATGGGATGTTTTACTAAGGGAATCAATGTGTGGTGAAGAGGTTTTCAACCAGTGGTTTAATCCCTGCGAGGCCTGCTTCTTGATAACTTTACCGAGACGAAGTCGAGGTAAATTATCAAGAACCAGGCCTCGGCGGGTTTAAACCATTAGTTAAAAACCGATTCAACACACTTTGATTCCCTTTCATAAATACCTTTTCGGTCAAAAAACATCAACACTTTTGGTCAAAAAGTAAAATCAATGATTTGTTTTTAATTGTTCAATGATTTCTTTCAACACAACACCCCTCCAGCTATGAAATGGTAAGGCCCCACCGCCGCCCTCGGGTGAACAACTCCTTATAAGGGAATGCTGTGCGCGTCGCGCGTATCGCGTGATGTGGCACAACGTCCCGGCCGTTGCTCTCGACCAATAGGAATGAAGAAACTGTCTTATAAAAACAGGTGCAAGCTCGCGTGTCACGCCCATGTTTCAACACTTTTTACGGGTCATAAACAAAGGTTTATACACACCCACGTGACGTGCTCTCCACCGATAGGAATAGCGAAATTGTCTGAGGTATTTATGAATGTATAATTATGATACAGACCATAGAACTATAGAACCTTCTAGAACAAAGACCTTTAGGACTCTACCAACACTTGAGTTTTCGACTAGAGCGTCAACATAACATCTCAAGGTTCCACCGTCTGAACCAAAAATTCTCACCCTCCCAAGACTGCCCTCAAGCGCCCAGTCTGGCATTACCTTGCTCCAAGGACTAAGGAAACAAGCCAGAGAAAAAAACCAACGTCTTGTTGTCAGATCTTCAAAATTACAAGGATTTCTTCGTTATTATTCCTGGCTACCTCTTCAATAAAAAGCTTGTTTGCGGACTGCTTGCTAGTGGGGGCTCCGAGGCGTCCCGCCCGGCACGCAAACAAAACATTATACCTCTGGAAGACATTACGACGGAATCAAGGCCCCAAGAACAATAGGTCCAGGGCTAGTATTAATTCAGGTGAAGTTACCTGCCGCACGGGTAGAGCGTGGGAACCGAATCCACAGACAATGCCTAGGGAGACGGTTAGGAGAAGAAAGCCCCTCGTGAAGGCTTCAAGTCAACATGCCTTCACCAACCTCAATGAGGTGGTCGCAACAATGCCCCTGCTCAGTGGACGAATCAGTGGGTTCTTAAAGCCCATCCAAGCAGGGGACGAAATCTGGTTAATAAGTGGTTGTGTAAGAGTCCGGTGGTTCTTGAAGATGATAAAAGCGACGTCAAGAAGTCTCCCCAGATACTACGTCAAGTGTTTCAGCTTGCTGACCACCGACCTTGGCGTCGTGCTACGTCAGTCTTTTGTCATGTTGCCATGACAACAATTTAACTACTTCAGTCGCTCATCATCGAAAATGAGGCTTGTAAAATATACCTCATACAGCCTCAGTTTGGGTCCACTGATTGGGTTAGAGGTGTACATTCATGGCTTCACCAAATGATGGTATTAACCCATTCACATGATTAAATAGCGATGGCTATTTTCTTTGTCGTCAAGGAAGTTATTAGACACTGAAGCTCAAAAAAACTTAGTCACACTTAAGGCATACATAATGGTTAAAAATAATATACACAATAATTATTTTGGGGTTGGCGCGGCATTTTCTCACAGCCCAAGCTGTCCAATTCTTATTTGCTTGTACGCTTTGCCTTAATTTGCTCAGTCTGTTGTTCAATTTACTGAGTAAAAATAGTTGGATCATCGGAGCTCTTGCCAATCATTTTTGTTCTACATTGACGTCGAAATGGAAAGGTTGCAGTGCGATTGTCCCAAGTTGTAATGACATTCTATTACACAATACTTACAAAGTAACAACAATGAAACCATACAGGTATTTTGAAAATCTGCAAATGAATTGCTTTCCTTGTTTGTTTGTTTGTTTTTATAAGACAATCTTCACAGGGCGTGTCCATCTGAAACGATACACGGCTGAACGGTTTCACGAAGCCAGCCATATCAAGGGGGAAACAGTGTTCAACTTTTCATAAAATAACTTTCCTTTCATCATCTCATGTTTAGTCACTTTCTTATAAACTCAGTCAAACGAAACATTGGGCCTTGATGAGGCGGTGGCCGTGACGGAGCATGTCCGTAAACCAGACGGGAAAATAACAAGTCAAATAAAAATCAGCATTGGATTCAAAATGCTGTCCTGCACTGATTACTGAGGGCAACTATGGTAAAAGCCATAACACTTTAACTCAACTTTTATCATTTTGGAAATTTCGCATAATTAAGTGGTTCTACAAAGCAGCAATGTAATAAAATTTAAACAAATATTATAGCCTAGCATTAAAAAAAAGATTTACCGGAAAGCTTAATTGTGGTCCCTCAAACGAGATAAGACAGAACATGAGAAGGGTGGCCTATAATAAATAAAAAAATGCCGATTCTAAGAATGTCAGGAAAGGGAAAATTAAAATATGTTTACTGTTCGAAGAAGGTGTTGATAACAATTAACAAGCGGTTGTATCTTTAAGAGATTTCAAAGATGATTTACATGAGGCAAATGATACTTCTTGCCGTCCCTAACCGTGTTCCAGGTATTAAGTAAGTCAATTTTCCGTATTATATAAAAGTACAAGTTCAATCCAACGTCACGGAACGTAACAAATATCAAAAAGTTTGTCCTAACAATTTAAGAATAATGTCCTTTCTGTGAGATGGTGTGTAAGAATGATGACGCGTTTTAGCGTGATAACGCTAACTTTGTTCCTATATAAAGCAATAAGAACAACATGACAAAAAATGGGGGGGCAATCGGGAGAGTGACTGTCGGTAAAATACTTAAAATTCCGTTACGCTGTAAATAACAAAAGTGTACAAGCACAGAGCTGTGCCTGCGAGGTCTAGTTCCCACGTGCGGCGCGTGTCTTCTCTTTGTCACCATCAACACACACTCACACCACCACTCTCGTCGCCAGGTAAATACAGGTGCTGTTTTCTCTAATGAAGCGCGCAACCAACCAATCAGGTTCACCTACGATTTGCATAACAAAGCGCGCGGGCCACGCATGAGCAATCTAGGTGGCCCGTGAATAGGCATTGACTATAGGGTAGGTTGGATGCATAGCAGGTGCACACGTTAATAAGCCGCTCGAACAAACCCTCGTACCGTGGGAACTCACCTTCGTCCAGTATTCCGTGGCCAAGTCATCTCATAAAATACACAAACGATTTTTTTTTTACCTTTGTGTATACAAAAGCTAATCTTTATGCCATCGTTATTCAAAGTATAGAAGTCGAACAAAACAAATGTCCCTCCCATTTTTAGGGGAGAGGTTGACAAGTTCTGCTTTTCTTTCAACACCTGTTATTCTTACGTGGATAAAAACAAATTGATTCTTTAACATAAGGCATTGTCTTATAAACAAAACTAAAGGGGATCTGTTTCAACAGCATTATGCAATATTATTTGACTTTAAAGTGCATTTCATTGCAACAATTCGACAGTTACTTTTTATGCGAAATCCATTTTGACAAAAGTTAACTTGAAGTTTGTTAGTTCCAACTTCAAAATTGTAAGGAACCAAATTAAGGTGTTCACTAGTCAAAATCTACTAAAATACTTTACTTTCGATTCGCAGTTGTTATAATTAATGTATTCTTAAATGACAATTATAGAGGAAATTTAAGCACTTTGGATGCCCGGGACGTACAGGTAAACGGTAGTCGCTCGATGGAATTTTAAACGAGTTTTATGCTCAGCTTCTAGATTTGTATATTTTGTTTCCGTCTTGAATGTGCAATAATCTTTATTATGTCGAATGTTGTCAATGTTTTTAAACTTGTCAATGTTTTAAGGTCGGTTGGTGTGGTTTCGGGCTAAATATTACAGTCTGTCGGGTTAATGTTACTGATTCAATTTCAGAGAATAGAATTAGCTGCTGCAAACAACTTAACAACCAAAAGCACCGAGGTTATATGTAAAAATAGTTAATGGCCTGACGTTTCTACCCTAGCCTAGCAGAGTCTTTCTCGAAGGCTAAAATCATTTTATTTGACTCTAAACTTGAAGTTTTTCATCAATTTCATCTTGTATAAATAAATATTTTTCGATGACAGTAATTTTTCGATGACAGTTTTTTTTTATGACACTATAATGTTGATGACAGTTTGCTCCGTTTCCCTTCCTTGCACGGCCTCTCTGGACGGTGTATTATTTTATCCATGAAATAAAAAATAAAATAGAAATAAATTAATCCATGACCTGTGAATGTCCTTTGGGAGACTGTGTGGGTGGACACTTCAATTGATAGGGCCACAGATTAAAACAAAAAGGGAGTTTGTTCGCGGTAAACTTCGTGTTATGACGTCATCAACAAACACAATCAATCTCATTTTTATCTAATCAAATGATCAACACCAAATATTATTCGTCACTGGAGAGCCAGATTTTGTTGATTTGTTTTGTAACAAGGTTGTTTGCATTTATTGTTTTGTTTAGTTTTTGATTCTTTGAGAGACCGCAATTCACGTGATACCAAACCAGACCGTGGGAGAACTTTAAAAATCAAAAGAATTGTCAAAGAAAAAAAATGTTTTTATAAAAACCCACTGACTTTTTCAATGAGTGAATTGATCCCCAAAAAGAAAGAACTTCAATTTTTGTTGTTCTCTCTTCACATCAAAAAAAATCTTTTAGTCGTGAAGGTGTTGTATACTTTAACAATGGGTAGAAACTCGGTGGAGGCAAAGGTACGCATTGTTGGATTCAGGACTCCTGGCCGACAGAGCGATAGACCTCAAAAAAGCGTGGGACCTACCTGGTAGAACTCGGTGGAGGCAAAGGTACGCATTGTTGGATCCAGGACTCCTGGCCGACAGAGCGATAGACCTCAAAAAAGCGTGGGACCTACCTGGGTACCTGTTCCCACACACACACGGTGCCCTTTTTTCAGTGAGTCAATTTTTATTTTTTCCCCTCAAACAGAAGGAGAAAAAAAAATCATTTGTGTTTTCTTATTTATCACCACACTGGCACACCTTTTCTTACCGCGCGTGTTTCGTTCTCAATCGGTGAGAATAATGCCTAGCAATAGAGCTCTCACAGTAATGCGATTATGATTTCAGATTGGAATTTGTGAAGGTGGAGGGGACAACAAATATTCTTATAGGTTAATAATTTCTGAAACATTTGTTTGTGATCTATGTATAAATGGAGGTTTTATGAGCCGTGGCGCGCTTGAAAGGGGGGGAAAGAAATTGAAACTGCAAAAAGTGATAATTGTACCATTCGATCTTAATCAATCTTAGTCAGAACTGAAAAAAGGGCAGTAAAAAAATATAACAATGTTGGATTTAATGGTTTATGCGACACTTTATTCCGTAATTGAAATAAAAAGTAGAATCACCAGTGACTACGTGTTGTTCGCTGGCTCTCCGCCATTTTTGTCCGACAGGAAGAATGTCCACCTTGACTTCTGCACTCGAATAACAAACAGGAACTAAACTACGAGTAGTTCCACCAATGATCTAAAAAAAAAATCAAAAAAGGAAAAGAAAAAAAGAAAAGAAAAAAGGAAAAGAAAAAAGGAAAAGAAAAAAAGGAAAAGAAAAAAAGGAAAAGAAAAAAGGAAAAGAAAAAAAGGAAAAGAAAAAAAAGAAAAGGGGAGTGGGAGGAAAGAACCATACAATGATTTGTTTTCTTCTTTCAAAAAGAGAACAATTTGAAATATTTCTCCAAGAAATTCTTAAAAAGTGCAACGAGTCAATTTCAGAACATAACCTGTTATATTCAGAATTTTAAATAAGTTATTTACATGTAGCATTAGGTCGAGGTACAGGCCTTTCGAATGTAGGCACATCAGCAGAAAATTAATTGAAGTTCATTTGTTTGACACTGAAACTGAATTTATATTGTCGGCAAAGTATCCCATTTGGAAACATCACACAAACGTTTGTACAATGCAGAATTTTTAGTATTAGACGTGGGAGGATAACCCACGCAGTAAGGGACTGGAAAAACCAATCCACATGCAAGGCTCCTGTCCAGGTATCGAACCGGGGTCCACCGAGGTGAAAGGCAGGGTCAGAAACAACTGAGCCAACCTGACTGTCATGACGATACTTTTAAGGGAATGCCGTCACCTCACAAAAATGTATTTCCTGAGTGCTAACTGCAATCAGTGTGGTTGTCTTAACGATTTCATCCTAGGATAATAATAGTTCCAGCAAATTCAAGTAAACTGAACCAATATCATATAATATAAAAATGAAAGAACTTAAAAAAAAAGCCCCCGGAAAAAAACCCAACTCTTGACTAGTTTGACCAAATTAACTCTGACACGAAAACGAGTTAATAATTACCAGAGAGAAAAAGGCAATCATTAGCCAATCTTAACTCAAAAAACCGAAAATCCCCGTTTCTGGCGGTGCGTGCGTGCCGTTACCAAGGCGACCTGGTATTACCGCGTCTCAGTTTAAAAAGTAACAGCTGTAAATGGTAGCCTACACCGACTGCTGCATTGAAAACAAACCGCTTTGCCTAGAAGGCAAACCATTCTTACACTCTAACAAGAAAGTAGATTTTTTCCCCTGTCCATTCCCGCCTTTTTGAAAGAAAATACCGGTACGTAGAGTATCGGTATTTAAATAGTCCGCATTCTGATACAGTGTGTTGCTATTTTCGCACCGGCCGGCGCTACGGGTGTAATTTACGCCGAGGCCCGGAGGTGCAAGCTCTGAAATTCCAGGGCAGCCACTCTTGTCACCGTCGTCGACGCGTCATGGGTTAAAGCCTGTGAGTAGTACTGTATGCTACCTTCAAACAATACCTTCTCATACCCTGGGGGGGGGGGGGGATCGTCGTACTTCAGTGACTGACTTGTTTACTAGTCATACCTGCGGTTGATATACCTGTGTGTGCTGGGTCTAGTAGTCTGTGGGCGTGGTTTTCCCACGTTTATCCACACGCTCGCTGCCTAGTGATAAACCGAAGGACTCGGCACGTGCGATACTGCTAACATTGGCAGCCACATTTCTCACGGATGCAAAAAAAGAAGAAAAAAAAGAAGAAAAAGAAACGGGTCAACTGTCAGCGATAATTACCCCATGCCTGGATGACGTCGTCACGTTAACCGGCCAATGGGCTTGCACCTCTCAACAAAGGCCGCCATTAACTTCAGCCAATCCGGTCAGTTTGGTCACGAGAGTGGGGTTACCACAAAAGGCCTCCCCAAGACGGTATTGTTTCGGACGTGTCTATTGGTGGACGGGGAGATCTGTGGGAAATCTTCCAGCGGTGGATTCACACGACTAACATCTCCAGGTATTACGGCGAAGGTCTCCCCCTCAGTCCAAAGAAGAAAAGGAAAAAACCCCGAGCCATTCCGATGCGTAGAAGAGAATCCCACACGAACTGTCACCGAGCCAACGAAGCGTGGTGGATGATTACATGACGAAGAGGTCGCTGTTAAACCCACAGTAATCTAACCAATGTATACATGCCGATACGTGTGCCCCCTTCTTTATTAACGAATCGGGGACATTTGGCTAGCATTCCGATACACTATACTCAGGGGTCGATCGTTGTGGCGGAGAAGGATGACTAGCGCACCAACGGAGAAACAAACAATGAAGGTGATTAAATCTAATTAATGAAGATTGTTAATTAAGATAATTAAATAATTGTAATTTAATTGGATGGTTGATTGGAATTATTTTTTGGAAAGAATACTGTCTCGGTCGGTGTAAACAAAAAGGGGGCGTGGGTCTGGGTCGTGAGGATCTGATGCGATGCTTTGACCATCTTCGATATCTTGAAGAGATTAGATTGTATATATCGAATCATCAACTTATATGTAAGTTTTGTTACAACATTGTCAAGGGTCATGTGGCTGAGATTTAACCAGAAGTAGGTGGTCTTAAAGGTCTTGTGTTTTGATTCGAATCAGTTTCAAGAGGGCTTCTTATTTTACATAATTAAGACGGTGACAGTCTCAGAGAAACTGTTGTCGCTTGACAACTAATGATATTTGCGTTTCAAACTCTTTAAGATGTTAGTTTTTAAGTATAGCCTAAGATATCAGTGGACTCATAAAAGTAATCTTCAAGAAAATGGGACCTGTTATATTGTCATCTACCATCTTGATCTAACCATTTCAGTCGAAATAAAGACATACATTCTGCAATGATCCAATCAATAAGAAATGTTGTTGCTTTAAAGTGATATTTTCATATAGCCATGAACTCTTTAAGCTCTTTGTAATTATTGTTTGAGAATCCATTACAGTTTAACCACATAAAGTCTATGTCATCTTTACAACATAATATTTACTATGTCAGTCGAAGTGGAGATCTACAAAAAAATGAACCACTAAAAAGTTGTTTTCTTGTTTACATTTTTGACAGGCCTCTAAGCCGGCTATGGAGAAGAGACGAAGAGCTAGGATAAATGAAAGTCTACTACAACTCAAGTCGCTGGTTCTTGATGGACTGAACAAAAACGTAGGTTTAAAATACAAGAAATATAACAATTCTAAGTTGGTTCCACACCAATGTTCCCCTAAAATTTCCTAATCCTTACTGGTACCCTAACCCTAACCCCAATACTTCCTTTTCGGAACATGGGGTTGTCAGAAGACAGAGCAGTCACCCAATATATATCACGTCACTAAAACACAATGTTGGTCTGTGTGACAACAATTTTATCTCCACTGCAATAAAGTTAGATAAAACCGTGGGATTTGTGGAAACAGGTAAAAACGACCATCATTGGCTGAATACAGGGTGAAACACTTGACTTTTTTGTCTGTATGACAAATTTATCTCGACTCCACTATCAAAGATTTCAGGTTAAATTTGAGATTTGTTGGAAGTGCATGTAAAAGCACCATCATTGTGTGGAATAAAAGTTGACTCAAGTTACTATTAATTTTGTCTGTGGCACCAGTTTTATATCTAATTCACGATTTCAGAAGCCATGAGATTTGTAAAAGCACATAAAAACACCCTCATTGGGTAAATAACCCATTTATATATGTATGTATTATTCAGTTCATCCAATGCCACGTGTGACTTTATACCATTACAATAAACCTTTGGACTCTAAAAATAATAAACATGACTGTACTGGCCCAACGCCAAACATCAAGGGTTAACGGAGTCCTTGCTTCAAACACATCTAACAAAGTCAAGGGAGAACTTTGATTTGATTTGATATGTTTTGTTGAAAAACAAAAAGACCATCACAGCTAAGGGCTGAATTAGTCAAATTTATACGAAGAGTTGAAATTGAAAAGTTAAAAAGAATTAAACATAAACTGAGTACTCAGCGCTCCTTGTTAGCAAAGCTGTTTTCACGTCTTTACAATACGTATTTCATGAACAAAAAATGTGATTTTTAGTGAGGAGAAGTAAATTCTCACCACCAATTCTATACCCAGAACTTTATCTAAACTTTAAAATGTCATCTATAAAGGCACTCACTTCAGTGTTATTCAACGAAAACAAGGAAATACAATGTCGCATATTATTATTTCCTTTTGGCGAGACTTACGCAAGTATCTGATAATTCTTTTGTCGTCTTAATTTCATTTCCTTCTCCCTTTTTATTGTACCTTTTCGTCGCGAGCGTAGATTATATTATCCCTACTGCCATTAAGCTGGGTTTATGTAAATAAACACAACAGGCGTGAGCAGACCTGCCCGATTTGCAACTTTTTGATGATATCATTTTTATTTACGGTCATGATGACAACGCGACGCTGCATGCATAATTCATCAGGCTGTTCAAATAGCATGAATTATTCATGAGGGGTGTTGTTGACACGTCACTTCTGTAAAGTTGTCATGCGCTGACTGTACCAAAGTTCCCCGTTTATAGATTGTGCAATGACACTGGGGTTGTTTTCTAAGCGGCAGATTATCGACCTTTTCAAACCAAACCACCTAAAAACTTTACAGTTGATGATTTTGTCTCAGATAAACAAATCAATGAAATTCTGGATTTTTTTACAATCCAGTTTTTAATTTGTCCAAAAGCTTTCGCTTTATCTTGGAACCATTCTTTTGACGATTAATTTAATTTACCCACAATTGAGACTTCTAAGTTCTAAAAAGCCAGCAAATATTTACTTTGAAAAATATAATAATACATTATCAAGGCCCTTCTACCACTCTTTCTGAAACCCCAGAACAATCAACTTGTGTATTTTTTTCAAGCAACCTTGTAAATGAAAATTTGTGCATGTTTTTTCTTTAACATTAAACCTAAGCTGCACTTCTTATGATAATTTCCTTATACCTACATGTTCTTTTTACCGTTATAAATTTTAAGTGTTGAGGATGGAAATATGGAAACTGAAATCAAAGTTGTATCCCCAATTTGATGAAATATTATGGTTTTTTTTTGTGTTTTTTTTTTACAGAATCCCCGCCATTCCAAGCTGGAGAAAGCTGACATCTTGGAAATGACAGTCCGATACTTAAGAAACGTTCAGCGCCAACAAGTCAAAAGTAAGTTGGATTATCCGTTTGTTCCCTATTATGGTATGGCCATCTTGTTTTCTCCCCATTCACATCAATTGAACCAAACCGAGGCATAATGTATAAAACAGACAGTACTCCGATGATATCTAATGGGAATCAGTGTTTCTGAATTGACTGCAGTCAGGGAACACGACGAATATGATGACGTGCGATATAAATCTGTGTCCGTTTTCGAAACAACGACTCACAATGGCCTCCGACTTAGGCTCTGTCTGTCTGTTTTGAACCTGCCATAAAAAGCCTGAGCCCCAAGGTTCGAAAGGGGCCTCTATAAATAAGCATTCGTGCCTGTCGACACAAAACAAAAACAGTAGGCTTATCTAAATTTACCTGAGGTGTGACTGCGAATGTGAAAAACCACTCAGAACACCTTCAACTGAGCAGGCCTTGAGAATTCCAGCTTTTAAAGTGCTCCAAGCATTGTCTGCTGAAGAAGGATATAAACAAACACAAAAACTCCTCGAGAGTGAGCATGTTGAAACTACGACAATTGAGAGAGAATAGAAGCCAAAAACAACGCCCTTTGTCAGTAGCAACTGCAGCAGTAAACACGGACTCCAAATGAAAGTGAAACCATATTAAGTCAAAATGTTGGACCAACGCGAGTTTTTAGTTTAGCAAAGCAATTCAATAAGTTCCCACGGTATATTTCAATTGATTGATTATTCTTGCTATACAAAGAAGAAGCATTTTACCTCGTTCGTTTATTCTAGCAACAAAAATATACCTTTTGCATCGTGGCCAAGAGCCGAATTAGGGGAAGGAAAAAAAACACAAAAAAACCCAGAGAGAATAAAACCAGGTCAAATATTGTTAACTAAAAAAAAAACAAGTAGAAATTGGAGCGTATACAACACAACATGAAATAGAAAACAGGAGATAAAATTGATCCAGATCCCAAAACATCTAAAGTGGCACAAACAAAAAGAAGAAGAACTAAGCACCAAAAGTTAATTGGAGTGCACAAAGATGACAGGTGTTTTACTGTTATCCCCCTAGTGCCAAAAAGGGAATCGCTTCAATACAATGAGCTTAATCTAAATTTGATGAAGCAACACTCTGGGTTCCGGCGTTTAAAATCAATATTCAATTTCAAATTAGCTGGCAATAAATGGGTCCAATTGATGGTTGTGTGAACGATCGATTCATCAAATGTGTTTCTTTTCGTATTTTATTTATTTATAGCTTCCGTAGATGTCGATCCAGCAGTTCTCACAAAGTACCGAACGGGATTCGCAGAGTGCATGGGTGAAGTCTCGCGTTATCTCGGCGGGGCGATGGACGAGAACCCGGAGGTACGTGCCCGCCTCTTGGGCCACCTCGCCGGGCTGTGCACCACCCAACAACAGCAACGTGGACAGCAACCAATCAAATTTGCCGGTGGTTCCCATTCACAGACTCAAGGAACCAATCACGTGCAGCTATCCCCTACACCGGTGACCTCACATGGATTGGAAGCCACGGTTCGCCCCAGTCCGCCAATCCAAGTCAGCTCCGCCCAGTCACCGTATGCTAACTTCCTCACACCACCCCCGAGCAGAACCCATAAAGTACCCGTCGTGGGGCGGCAACCTGTTTCAACATTCCTCACATCACCCAAAGTGGAGGGGGCGAGGACTGGGTTCACACCCCGTCAGGCACCCATCACGCAGGACCAAAAACTCCCCGCAACTCCTTCATCCCAATCAGACACACCGGTCGCCAAAGGGGCAAACACGCAGTCTGTAATCGTCGCTCAAAACCTACCGACGAAGGCGTCTCAACAACCGCCCAAGTTCAACGAGATGATCACGCTAATCCTGCCTAGCCAGTCGCTACCTGGCGGCCAGGTACCTACCCATCTAATCCCCGTCTACGCCCCACAAGCAAACGCTATCACCTCCCTCCCCGGTGTTGTCACTTTCCAAAAGCCAAGTCCTGCTGCAACTGCAACAGCAGAACGCTCCTGTGACGTCAGCCCCTCACCTGCGTCCACGGCAAGCCCAAGAATGACGTCAGGAGCGCCATCTTCGGCAATAGATGGCCAACAAGTTGCCTGGACTGCCATTCCTATACCAGCTGCGCAGCTCATATCGCCACGACCTGGAGCTGTCGCCCCCTCTATCCTAGCCCCACCCCTCGCCATTTCTTTTCCATTTAATGCCGAAATCTCGCCAGCAAGACTAGCCTCTCACGAGAAACCGCGAGAGCAGATAGGACGTCCCATTCGACTGGCGGGGGTGTATCCAAATTATGAAGTGTCAGGGGACGATGACCCTATGTGGAGACCATGGTAGACAATGATTTGTTGTGATGTGTTAAACATTTTGAAGTGTTCTTATTTTCATATTTAATTTCAAATATTTTCGAAATGTGTTTTTTGTGAATTTAATATATTTTTAAAACATAAAAAAAAGAGTAAGACAGTATGCAACTTAGGCTGAATATTAAAATAGACAAGTCATTAACTGGATAATGCCCCAAAATGTTTTCTCAAAGAAAATTTATGTCTAAACACCGTCATTTTAAAGTTTGATCTCTATTTCACTTCACGAGTCTTATTTCTCAGTAAAAATGTAGTTTAATCACCAAATATCAGGTCTGTTACTTCAGGGAGGCAACGAAAGCGAATGCCTCCACGCACCCTTGTCTTTACCTTGGTGCCCTTGAAATGCTCAAGTAGAAATTTACAATTTCCTTTAGGGTGCCCTTTACTAAGGATTACTTAATTCAAAGATTGTTATTTTGTCTTCCATTCCAAAGTAGCTATTTTTTCTATAATAGAGTTTGTACATTTTGTAACATGAAGAAAAATATTTATATATTTTTTCTACTGATTTGATTTGCAATTTATTGATTAATCTGATTTGGAAAAAGGTGAGTTAGTTTGTCGTGATTTAATTTACTTAATTTATTTCTTTTATCTGAGAAGTTTTGTCTGCCCTTAAAGGCACTGGACACCTTTGGTAATTGTCAAAGACCAGTCTCCTCACCTGGTGTATTCCAACATAATGCATAAAATAAAAAACCTGTGAAAATTTTGGCTCATATGGTTGTCGAAGTTGCGAGATAATAATGAACGAAAAATATAAAACTTTGCTCAACTTCGTGTGCTTTCAGATCCATAATAAAAAGACTTCAGCTGAAGTCTTTCATTATTTGAGTGAGAAATTACTTCTTTCAAAAACAACATTACTTCAGAGGGAGCCGCTTCTCTCAATATGTTTTACTATCAACAGCTCTCCATTGCTCGTTACCAAGTAAGTTTTTATGCCAACATTTATTTTGAGTAATTAACAATAGTGTCCAGTGCCTTTAAAACAATTTTGTTGATTTGTTCTCTGTGTGATTATGGATGTTTACTGTTTGGTGTTATCGGATACAGAAAGTGTGGTTGTTGTTGTGCGTGAAATTAAAATGTGTTCAATTTATTTTTGTTTGAAGTGATTCTATGCAAAACACAAAATAAAAATGATTGTTGATAAATTATGAAGAATCCTTTGTGTCGTGGCATTTCTATGTAGTAGCATATTAAATTGTTGTTTATATAATAATATAACTAAATCATTTGCTTAAACTTTTGATTGCGACTAAAGGACTATAATATTTTGAATACAAGGAAACTAAGACTTCAATTTTGTGGATTTTGGTATGCAAATTAAAAAATGATTTTCAATCCATCCAAAAAAGTATTAAAAATGAATAAAACTGCATACAAAATTATACGAAAAGTCACTAATGTGCCAACAAAAAAACTAAATTTTTAATACGTTATTATGAATTCGTAATCTATTATTGCGGATTAAAAATCCGTTATTACGAATTCACGATTAAACCCGTATGGTTTGTAAATCCGTAATGAAGGAATGAGAAAACGATGAGTTGAAACTTTTAATTATTTTGCGCTAATGGGCTTTCGTAAAATTACAGGTTGTAAACTTACATATATTACAAAGGCAAGTTTGAACATGCACAACTACAGATATACCTGAGTGCTCAGCTTAAAAAGGTACTCCAACAACTACTATTATATGATTGCGAAATCGGACTGGTGACGACTATGGGATTGTACCTTGACGTGTAAGCCCCCTCGTCCGCACGAGCGAACTTTGCCCAACCCCGTCGCGTGCCAGTAGAAAAAACAAAACAATAGTTATCGATTGGTATTTGAAACAAGTTGGGACAGGCTTGGAACTTTTAAATTCTTAAGGTTAGAGTGTTTACACTCCACATACCGCGACCTTGTCCCTATGAAGACCCGGCCTACGTATTCTAACCTAGACAATGCTTAGATAAGCAAATAACACACCTGTGAAATATATTATATATATATTCTAATAGAGATAACATTATTAGTAAATATCATTTTCAAAACGAAGTGGTTTGGGAACTTCAAAATTTAGCCCTGTGACTTTTCGTTTCATATAGCTGAGCGATCAAGCGCTGTGAACCCAAGTTCTGTATTTAAAATAAAGTGGGTTCGAATCCTGGACTAGTCAATTGCGATATTCAGCGTCCTTCGCGAGACCGGCGAGAGCTGGGGAGTAACCCGAGATGGACTGGTATCCTTTCTAGGGCAAATAAAATTAGTGACATTAATTTATTATGCCAATAAATAAACGAATATAAACACCGGTCCGATGAACCATTAACTCAGGCTAGGAGCTTGTTTAACTGCACGTCATCCGAACATTATCACAAACGAATAATTCCTGTTACACTTAAACTAACTAAAATAGAACATTATTGCCACATTCTTTTGAGAGAACATTTTGTATGGAGTATTTTGTAAACATATACATTTAAGTAAATGATAAATCAAAGCAACAGCAATTTTGAATTGTTTTCAGCCAAACTGTCAATTCACCAAATAAACATTTCCCCCACACACGTTGACGCGAAAACATTTCATCAACCAAACAAGCCATCGGACTGAGACACTTTTCCCCCAAAGACAATAACCTTTATAACCTGTATAACCTTTATAACCCTGAGTAAAGCCTTCGCCATGAACCATAACTTTCTTTTATTAATCCACCGCTAAGTTTGATAATTTAGTCTTTATCCAAAATTGAAGCCGCATTGAAACCAAATTGGTAGCGGCAGTCTGACGTTCACAGGTAGATCTCCTTATAAGGTCATGACACATGCACGAAGGTGTTTGCGTGTTCACTGTGTTTGTCCAAACAGATTTGTAGGTATTCACCTTTATACATCTTTACAGAATTCCAATCAAGTTGGGACTTGTTGCCAATGGTCTTCAATCGCAACAGCTCATCTCAAAATCACAAGGCTGTTTTCTCAATCTCTGACTGTGTTTGGGGGGTGTTTTAAAAATCAGACAGGTTCACAGAACGAACTTTGTTTGAATAAAAATAAAAATCAAGTCGTATCATGTACCATAAACCAGGGTTTCAAGATTTTTGCTTGCTCGCCATTTCTCGTTCTTAATATTCAACAGGGGAAGATTTCCTGCAATTTCAGCACGTTTTTCAGAACTGCACCAATATGTGTACGCCATCTTCCTAAAAATGCAGATTTCTACAATGCGCGATGTCAAGCTTGCTCACCGCGGAAATAATGCGCGTTTACAATAAAGCGCAGAAATGTGCGGACGGTATCGCGGTGATTCCGCAATAAGCAGAACATTGCACATGAAGTTGCACAAACGCCCTGTGCGCAAACAATGATATAAATTTAATAATTTGTAAAACGTTCAAAATTGCTGTTAATTTTTTTCTAAAAACTTTCCATTCTATTCTCAATTCGTATTTGATACTGTAGGCTTGTGAGCACGGGTTCTTCGCTGGTATTTTAATATAACATACATAACAAATAAAGAATTTTAAAAGGTGCTCTTCCGTCAAGATCATAGCGCACGGAATGGTAATTTTCAATGAGAGAGGTTGTTAAGTCCTTTCCACACGACACAAAATTAACAGATTTACAAGACAGGGATAAACTGCAGGTTCCCTCATGGCATGAGGAAGATACTCCACCACCAGTTAGCCCATTTATGTACAAATTGAAATAACTGCAATTTTGTATGTAGAGAATCGTGCATTTAAATAGGTCACAATAGACATATGGATTTAGATTTGTTGACCCTGCCCATTCGCACAGAAATATTTACTCACTACGATTGTAATAATGAAAGTCGACTTTGAAAAGATAAAAATTAAATGACAATCAAACAAATTTAAAACAAGTTTCGACATGTTCGTGGGACATGGCCCGTAAATTGGGTCAGCAACGCAAGCAGATTTTCGAATGATCTAAGGTTACAGCTACCGCATAGACACTTCATGCAAATTAAACTACATGACGTCAGACAAGGACAACACTCATGCATATTCATATAAGGCGAGGGCCGGTACAGCCATTTGCGGCTGTGAATTGAGTAGTGTCAACTAACTCTTTCATGCATATTCATTATTTCTTGAGAAATCGCTCGCAAAGTATTGTATGCGTAGTATCCTAACCGCACTATGTACAATGCATCGTAAAACTGCTGATTTGTTTCGTGCTCCATCAGACAATGTTGTGAAGAGGTTTTTTGCTGCCAAATTCCAATTAATAGGGTTGGTGATAGCATGGAGGAATAAATTATTCCTCCATGGTGATAGATTCATTTTGTTCGTGTGTTTTCCATGTGTTGAGAGAACTATACATCTTGTTTGTTACATGCTTTGTTAATTTAATGTGTACCGTATTGTAAAACATTGTACCAGCCATCGCCCACTCGTTTGGTCCGCTAAACGACTCTTGCAAAGAGCCATATTTCAGACAACTCTTTTTAGAGTAAAAGACGGGTACTCTCAACTATAATTAGAGTGCAGTTCGTTGCAATTTCACGCAGAGAGAGTGCCACAGATTGACTTTCACTCTCAAAAGAGTGAAAGACACCACTCGGACAAGAGAGTAACAGTTCACTATTTTACATTTAGAGAGTACATTTCAAGGGGGAGGGGCACAAGGGGCGCACCATTTTTAGGAGGGCACTTCTGGCAAATAAAAACTGTACATTCCGTTTGCATTTTTTAAACAAACCCTTTTTTAAACAATCATGATTTTCTTTTAACCTGGTCACGTTCACACACACGCAGAGTCATTGGTAATTAACACTTCTGTTTACTTTTCCGCAAATATGTTATTTTGACATATTTATGACTTCTGGTTTTATGAGCCGACGGTCCCCGGGAAGAATTGTATCGCTTAACCCTCTGGCTCTAAAGCCCTCGTTCTGAACCCTGGACCAACAAATCTTCAAGATTAGCATCTTATACAGTATAGTCTAACAGAGAGGCCAATGGAAAAACGAAATAAAGTTCACTTCAGTATTCTATAGATTTCAAGATACATAATTACTGTAAAACATTCCAATATAAATTTGTAGTTTAAATAATTGTTTGGGATAATGGGTTGTTTTTACTTCCCAATATTAAAACAACAATGATTCGTGCTAATTTTTAACAAACAATTAAGCAATTCGATCAATTTTAATCTTTTGTGGGTGGGTGACCATGAAGAGCTTGTGTAACATTCTGTATTTTAACAACATGGTTTACACTTTCGACACACCCTAACAACCTCCCTCCTAATGTCAAACACTATAACAATACACAAAAGTTTTGTACTTGTTTTATGCCTCTGAAGAAGGTCCGGATTGGATCGAAAGCTAATGCCATCTACCCTATTCATTACAATACACAAAAGCATATTATTATTACAAAAGTGTACAACATAAAAACAAACTGATTTGCCGGACTCTTTCATCGTTGCAAGTGACCTCTAGGTCATTGACTCTCATGTCAACTGCACGAGGACAAAATATATTTTACACCCGGGTCATTCTCTAAAAATTGCAAAAAAGTCTTTAAAATTCCTCAACGTCCGACAAGATAGCGCCAACCTGGTGTCGCATGAATGGCGCTCCACCCCCCCCCCCAATATGACAGAAGTGAGGAATCAATCATATTATACTCCTTTCAACAAAATCAACTTCCTTTAGTGTTTTGACAAAACTTTTGTTAAAAGCATTCAATCCTATATTACATGTAGACGTATCTTACGATAAGTCTTACCGAAGTCAACTTCAATCCCAAAGGTGGTAGTTTTTTTAAATCACCGAAATGGAGCGGTTAAAGTCCAAGCAGGACCCGTAATTAGAATACACAATCTGAGAAACGTTTCTTGCAGAAACGTTTCTCATATTGCAATGTTTTTCCAATTCCTCCCTCGAAAACCACATTCCTTTGGAGGGAATTGTTTCTCAAAATGTTACACTATCAACAGCTGCAGTGCTTCTTTCCCAAGTAAGTTTTGATCGTCATTTTGTTTAGTAATTACTAAAGGTTTACCATCCCTTTTAAATGTACCATTATCAAGTACAGGGGTCGATTTCACAAAGAGTTAGGACTAGTCTAGTCCGAAGAGATATGAAAAACGTACAGCTAGTTCTAAGTTAGGACTTGTAGCTGGTCCTAACTCGAGATAAGACTAGTCCTAACTCTTTGTGAAATCCACCCCTGGACCGTTTAGTGGTGTACTGCATTGTCCCTTTAATAGGATCATGACGGTGCACATTAAAAAAAAAAAAACTCGATTTCATAGCGAATCAACACATAGGCCTAGAACCTGTTATTTTGTTTTCACAAAACATACATCAATGACGTATGATACCCATGAATAGTCATTATACATGGCATCATACCCCCAATTCAAACTTTGTTTGGTTTTCTGTTTTCGTTTTTGTTGTTCCTTTGTGACTTTGTAGTGGTGGTGTTTTCTTTTAACCAAAGTAAAATCGAACGTATTTATTATCAATGACTCACGGTAAAATTATGTTAACAAACTGATAAAATAATTATCGCGTTTTCGTCGAATTGTTCTCAGCTATTCTACGATGATGTCATGTTTTTACACCCAATATAAAAGAGTAGTAGGCCTATTTCAAAGATGCACAACAATAAAGAGTAGAAACTAAAGTTACAGGATCCGGCTGACACTGTCGTATCCGATTCGGGGACGGCAGAAATTTCATGAATGCTCCTCTATCACAAAATACTCACAGTCGGAGAGTTTACACCAATCATAAAAAAAAAAAAAAAAAAAAAAAACTCCGAACAAAAGAACATTCTCAAAGCACCGCATGATTTATATATACATATATTTTCGATTTTTTTTTAAAACGAGGCCAAGAATAAATTTCCCGTTATTATTTGTTTGTGCGTATATATATGAAAAGTTAAATAGGCGTGATATTCAATCGTATTGAAGGTTTCGCTGCGGTGGTTTCTCTTTTGCAGGATATTTACCAGAAAAACACCTCATATGAATTGAATTTACACATTGTTTATTTAACAGAGGTATTTCCGACAACTTGTTTATTAACCCTTTTCCGGTTCAATAAGAATATATTTTCGGCAAGTGTCCTTTTCGCACGATCCTAATTGGTTTCCAACCTACGACTTCAAAGGCGGTGTACGCGCCACAGACCACTGCCCCAGGTTACGTCTTACCGATTCCACTCGACCTTACAACTCTATTTTAAATTTGTGTACACATTTTCATTTTAGAGTTTGGGGAAAACGGGAGCACCCCATCCCTCCTGACGTAAACATGCTAAGGAAATGTCTACACAGCATAGACGTCCACAGTGTATGTAACACCGAGCTGTGTGTAATAATTACAAAATGCTACAAGTTACTAAAACAAAATAATTTCAATTTGGGAGGTATTTATGGCAAATGGGGTCACCGGAATCATCTTACTTACTGTAACATGCATTAGCAAAGGAACGCTGCACACAGTTTAACAGTCCTGTCCACAGAGTGTGTGCTACACAGAGCTGTGTGTTATATTACACATGCTACAAATTACTTAAACAAACCAAAAGCGTTCGCAAGAAACGTTACGGTTCTGGAGGGCTCAAACTACGGTGTCTTCCAACAGCCACCCGAAGGTTTACATATATCACTACGAAACTACTAAAACAACTGAAAATTATATTTTTCCCGCCACTGATCATTCTTTGCTCATTCATGCCGTGTCCAAAGCAGCTACAGCTAGGGCTACGGCTAGATGTCCGCGTCATCGTGCATTGGAGTATAGGACATCTATAGCAACACCCCTAGCAACAGCCGTAGTCGTAAGCTGTAGCCGCCAATCCGGTAAACGGCCTCACACTTGAAGGTGATCGAGCGTCTATGACCGAAAGTTCAATTTGAGGTTGCACGTCACGGGCCCATGACACCCTCCCCCCCCCCCATTGTAACACCCAACAAATGGTCGATTGTTGCACACGACGAGTTCTGGTGCCAAATATGACTGCATCTCTTTTTTTAATGACAACTTCCTTAATTAAATTGAACTTAAATTACTTTTTCTCGCATAAAGTGCCACAAAGTGTTGCACCATAAAACTCACCGAACCTTTAATATATTTTTCTATACCACAAAGCGGCGTGTTTAATGAGACCAATTTAACTAAAGAACAACCTTTCTGGATGGTTCTGGATTAAACTTGTTATTTTTTTTATTACAAGTGATAAAAATGTCATTAAAACCAAACGAGCGTGACGAGTTCCAATCCAAAATTTTAAATAGCTATCTACTGTTTGGGATGGCGTCGCTTTGATAAAAAATATGAGCGTCATGGCCACGTTCTTGATATTGATAACGACTTATTCAATTTTTATGTGAAGGCGCAATACCTTTTTGTCACTATGTTCCACTTGTTGTGTTTAGCTTTGACCATTATTTTCCTCCTCCATGCTTTGACAAAGCTCTCGGTTCAAAATCTCAAATATTTGACTGTGTTACTGAATGCACCATTCGCCATTTGACTATTCTGATCACGGGATACAAAACTTTTTCATTTGGGTAGATAAGGTTATAGAATTTTTAAAAGAAGAAAGGACAAAATGGTGATGAAATGGTTTACACTTTAATTTAGAAAGACCGGAATACACAGGGGGTGGGCGGGGCAAGCAAGGACGCCAATTAGGGTTGTGCTAGTGCCTCCGTGCACACCCCCTTATAGTTACGCTATTGACTGTGATTCACATTGAAGTAAAAAATAAATGCAAATGTTTATATAATATGACCTGTTTCTCAAGGAGTAGCCCCTGGCACTCGAGTCTCTGTTGATAAATGTGTATTCATAGCACACACAAAAATGATACTAATTTAAAACAACTCAAGTACGTGTCTAAAATTCCAGGACACAAATGGGCGGAACACCTCTTGAAAAAACCCCCGGACAATTTCCTTGCTCGTCTCAAATCAAAATTTCAGCAATGTACAGGGAGGGGAGCTTTTTATCCACGTGTACCCAAGAGGTACCCCTGGGTGTACATGGGCGCCAGGGGTGGGGATTTAAACCCCTTGGGGTTCAATCAAGTACTGCCGTGGGAACCTGTCCCTGAGTTCACCTCATCTACACTCGATAAACACGATACTCCTCTGATAATCCCAAATGCTCTAAAAAGTATTGCCCCAATTGCTCAACCTTTGCCCCAGGGCCAGCTGATTAGAGATATCAAACCCAAAGTGACAACAATTTTTCATTGCTAAACAGTAGCCAGTGTGCACTATTGCATATTTGATTACAATCAACGGATGGCCTACACGGCGCGAAGCTCCGTGTGCGAGATGGTAATCAAACAGTTACGCTATGGTTTTGTATCACTTCTCTAAGGTCATGTTAGAAATAACTAAGTGGAAATGTTTGCAGGGTGCCATATCTGTCGGAAAAACCACTTCTGGCGTATAGAAAACGAACTCTGCTAATGGCACTCCTTAAAGACCGAAAACAGGTTCCCATTTAGGCAAGTGTTAAACACGGCCATTTTTACACATTTAAAAAAAAACAAAAAAAAAACAAGGAGGCTTTTAAATAGTCTATGTCTCGGGAAACACATACTAAGAGGGCGGCAGATGTTCTGTTTCCGATGGAATGAGCGGGGGGGGGGGGCAATAGTGAACTGGAAAGCCATACAAAACCAAACCTATAGGCTGTGACAGTTTAAGACTGGACTCGAACTCCTCACAACCAGACATGAATTGATTTCCAACACACGTGCGTTGTGCTGGTTGAAGACGGGAGTCGACCCCACAAAACCAGACTGGGATCGATCTCCATAGGTGCTATCGACGTGAGTCGAACGTGATTGTCTTTAGTGAAAGGCCTGATGTGCATTTTTGCTTTAAGTTAGATTAACTCACTGGATTCGAACCCTGGACTTCCAATCTTCACGGTCAATCTTATCTTCATATTATCTTGCGATGTCTACATACCGAAGGGGTGCTTCCGGTGTCCTCGTTTTCTCGAGAGAGCTACAGGGAGAGGGAGGCACCGTAAACGAGCAACAGCGCCCGCTTTCACTCTCTACGAACAACCGTCGATAGACTGGCCAGATCTAGCCTGAACATCTGACGTCACACGGACAGGGGCCCAGTCTAGGCCAGAACAGACCAGAAAGGAAGATATCCAGCCAGGTCGTTAGTCTCGTTTCCAGGCGTACATGTCTATCATTTGCACCGAGTACATCGTTTTATGTAATAGACTTGGGAGAGAACGCCTTGTCAGAAAAGAAAACTTTCCAACTTACCACCACTCAATTTGAAGTCTTCGGGCGAGGAAACTGCGAAAGGCTCACCAAAACCTAGCAAAAAGAACATGTAAGAAGTAACGTTTAGTTTTAAATAGTTTGTATTTATGGATCTAAACTAATGTTATTTGTTGGTCAAACCATCTGAGCAAAGAGCCTTCTTTTGTTTCCAAAAATTGTCCACTATCGTGTTAAACGATAGTTATTGTATTTTGTTTTGCAGTGAAGTCTGCCCTATACTTTTGCCACCGAAAGAACTCGCAGGTGTGGCGCCGTAAAAGAAAGTCCTATACCTATAGTATAGCAACACAAACATTGATGGCCTGAAGTTTCGACTTTTAGCAAAGTCTTTCTCGAAGGCTAAAAAGGAAAGGGAAAATATGGTATGAACAACAATGGAGGAAAGGAACCTCCTTGGGACAACCATATCTCTGTCCTTACTCTATGGGACAACCAAAGGACTGGTGTTGTTGGTTCCGTGGGCGAGAAAGTGCAATAACGTCACACAAACCCACGACGTTTCATGTGTCAGACCGACGCGATGGGTGCTTTTCATAATGGAAGAGCTTTTTGATGGGCGGGGTGTAGGGGGGGGGTGTTAAGAGATTTGGTTATTATGCCAACTTGACTTCTCCAACCAGCTGAGGTCATTCGTCTTTTTATTCTCCCAGTCTTGTTTTCATGGTAAAGGTCGACATCTGGAATTGTATTTAGAATTGTCTCCAGTTTAAAAAGCTTTATTTAGCGTCTTTAAAATGTGCTTTATGTTGTTGTTTTGTGGGGAGGTTGGGCTTGGCAATGAGCGTAGACGCCAAGATTGAGAGGTGTCAGACATTCCTGGTGTTGTATACAACAATTGAGCCTCAGACCTTGTATATGCTTCGTTTTTGAAAGGGCAAGGGCACCGTAGGTATTTTCTCCTTGAAGGGCACCACTTGAGGACATTGTAAGTGTCTACTTGAGCATTTCAAGGGCACCAAGGCAATGTCCAGCCAGGGGCATAGATGCAGTCGCCTTCGTTGCCTCCGTGAAGTATCAAGCTTGGCAGACTGTAGTCTTCTCCCATGAATCAAGCCGAAGTTTCTCTTTGGTTTTGATACAATGTTTTAACCAACTTCTGATTTGGGTGATACACCTATACATAATTTATAAAACATCCCTTTGAAGACACTAGACACTATTGGTTAGTTTCAAAGACCAGTCTTCTCACTTGGTGTATCTCAACATATGCATATAAAACACACACCTGTGAATTTTTTAGCTCAATTGGTCGTCGAAGTTGCGAGATAATACTGAGAAAAAACACCCTTATCACACGAAGTTGTGTGATTTCAGATGCTTGATTTCGAGACCTCAAATACAAATTTTGAGGTCTCGAAATCAAATTCGTGGAAAATTACTTCTTTTCAAAAACTACGTTACTTCAGAGGGAGCCGTTTCTCACAATGTTTTATACTATCAACAGCTCCCCATTACTCGTTACCAAGTAAGGTTTTATGCTAATAATTATTTTGAGTAGATACAAATAGTGTGCACTGCCTTTAAGTCAGCACGCAGCAGTACAAAGTCTAAAAAGTGTCCCAGTTTACTCATTCGGGGGAAAAACAGAAACTCTAACCCATGTGGTTTACCGGTGCAATCACTCGTCATCGGACAAAAATGTGACAATCAGAACTTGTTGATTATCCACGTTATACCTGATATGGTTTGACTTCCTCTATGGTTTGACGGTCTGGGTGTATTAACATCGAATGAAACCCTATCGCCTATACTATCGACTGGTCTGAAACCACTCGATTGAACAAAAAAATAGGCCTGCTGGTTTCTTTGTGTTGGAGCTGTTGTCATGAAATAGGCCTAGGTGACAATTTAATTTGTTTGAGACAATCAAATACTGAATATTTGTAGGTTTCCGTATATTTTATTTGTACAATAAACAGCAAAAACAACAACACTTTTACTCCAAGTGTAGGTCTTTTGTCCCAGAAGGAAACTGCCACTGCCAATTGGCTCGTTCGGGGCGGTTTAATTTTGGATGACCAATATAGCTAAAACATTTTTGTATGGCTATAATTTGCTGAAAATTCAAAAGAAACAAAATGAAATTTAGCCGTTAGCCAAAATCTGCTTTAATTTAAAGAGGCTGAGAGACCTTAAACTATTTTGTTGAATATTTTAAAATATTTTTAGCATTTACCATTGGTTGCGATGGGATATGGGGTGACACTATGTGCATCCCTTCGATCGGTGTTTTCGCCCTCTCGTGTTCGCTTCCGGCAGTTGTCGTTGAAACAAAGCAGCATTCAAAGCGTTCAAATCCACACCCAATTAATTTTAATTATGACCAATGTCAGTGGACCATTGGAAACCCATTCAGAATAATTCCACTTCCTTTTAAATTAAGTCTGAGTTTTTCAGAATAACTGAAATTCAACAAAGATTCCCAGACATATTTTTATTGATATTAATTCTCACTCTTCCGGTGTGAGATATGATCATTGTTGTCTAATATAAAGAAAATCTTTCTTTCTGCTATAGCAGATGTCGACAATAATACACATGTTGTAATATCAGTCCACTCAATTCAATAAATCTATTTCCAACTATCTCATTTTCGATCAGCGTAAATCATGTCTCTATGGGTTTGTAAGTCCTTTTGTTCAAACATGGTGTGTTTCCGGCTCTCAACAAAGTAATTTCTTGTGCTGAGCTTTCCAGGTTTTTCTTTCAAATCAATCCACCATGACCATTTTGATGTTCAATATATAATCCACACAGGCGCTATAGTTTTTTTACCACAAATTGATAATGGTACGGAAGCCCAAAGTGACCATCTGTGCTTTCATGTTTTCTGAGATGAACGACGTTGTCTATCTAAAAACTTAGATCGTTTAATAGGTATCTTTCTTAGTTACCAGATCAAACAATTGGTATTTCTTATTGTTATTTTAAATCTTCGGACATAATTCTTTGTTTGCAGGGGACGTCCAGGTTCAGGCAAAAGTTTTAAAAACTGTCATCAAAGCGAGGTGTCCTCCCAGACCCCTCCAACAAAAAACATACATGTTTATAAAAATACAGGAAAATAAAAAAGCATGCATTTTAAAAATGTATATAATAACATACACAAGTACAAAACGCTACATGTTGTTTCTGAGCTCGATGCTAAAGAAAAACTGTCAAGATTTTTGCCGAGTTTCCAATATTGCCTCGTGATTTGTTTTGTGGCACCACACTTTGCTCATGTTACGATTAATCCAGTACAATGTATTAAGATCGATCGAACAGCAAATCAGAAAGGGTGTATTTTCTTAATTTTGAGAACCCTAAATACATATTTTGTGGCGGTCGTTACCAGAAATATATAATAATAAAGCTTGATTACCAAATTTTAACGTCTGTCTAAGATTATTTGTGTCCGAGGGAAAACAATGAAACTTGGGTTGTCACTTTAAAGTTTCTGAGCCCAGTCCGGAAGAAGCGGGTTAGACTTAAACCACTGCCGTCAACTGACATGATTTCCCAGTAGGCTTCATCGCTCAAGTTGCGCTCAAGTTTCTCCTCTTTCGCGTGATTGATGTTCAGACTTAAAAGAGACATACAAAAACTGCTGATGAAAGGGTACTTAATTATTGTCAAAAAAGTCAAACTTTCAAGTTTCGTAAGGTCCGCGATTTGGACAGTTCAGACCACTTATAGCCCGCCTGGATTCAACCGCCTACTCTCCCACGACGGGAGTGTCACCGAGAGTCACCCAAACAGTTAATCTTCGGTGGTATGGGACACACACAAAAAAACACTCAAGATTTGAACAAAAAAGTTTCGAACACTAAATTCATTGTCTAATTCTGGTCACTTGAGTAAAGTCTACTCAAACCACTAGTTTGCTTAAAAATGCCATTTCTATGACTGGACCCTTTTACAGTGTTTGATAACAGCAAAGATTTTCTCGAGCCCACAACCACAAACAACATTGTTGTTTTATTTTGTTTTGAAACCTGGTCACTCCCTGAGTCACCAAGAATTTCTTGTTTTGGCAATAATTTACCGCAGCACGACTTAAACTCTTCACACCAGCAGACGCAACTCTTGCGTCTTGCAACTCGCCACTGGTTCTATTTTCGGTTTCGAGAAACGACCAAACGTGTCGATATAAATAACTTGTATCCAGTCTATTTCAGATAGATTTAGTTTCATAAAAGATGTTAAGTTTGCATCGGGGATAAAGAATATTGATTTTGGTTTTTACCCATACACCGATGTGTGTTAGCACTGTATTACTCAGTACTTTCCCGAGTCCGTGAACAAAGTATCACAGGCATATTACTCGGGTGGGATTCGAACCCACGACCCTGGCAATTCTAGAGCAGTGTCTTACCAACTAGACTACCGAGGTTGCCGTGTAGCTAGAGGCAGTTCGAATCCTATGTTTTGACAGCGGGTACCGCAACGATATAAGAGATGTTAAATTTGCATCGGGGATAAAGAATCTTGATTGGATAGTTTCGTTCTCGATCTAAAATTCACCTTTTAAATGAAGACAACTGTACGTCTTCAGTAAGCTCACAAGTAATTTAACACAATTGCGAAATAACTTATGTTACTGTTGGCAACACTTTGGGAAAGTTGACTTTTAACCATTGGGAAAATTGACTTTAGATGCACTCACCACAAGTCATGATCACTGCAGGCTTGTACTTTAATTATCAAACATTCAATAACACAGTGAATGATATTTAATGGTCAGAGGCGTGTTGACCGTGCACTGTGTAGCTGCATTCACAACATGATTTCATATTTCATGGTGTACCACTATTGTGTCTGCATTGCGTTCTTAGACTTGTGGACAAGTCGTTAAATCTCTGTCGCGAGAGGGCTGCTCTCAGCACAACAGTTGCAAGATCGTGACAGAACAATAACGACTTGAACACAAGTCTATTGTGTTTGTGGGAATCTCAGGAAATCTTTGGAGGAATTTAGGGGTTTGGGTTATAAGTTGTAACTTTGTACAGAAAAAAATAGCGTTTTAAAGTATGTGACAATTATGCCACAATTGGATGGGGTATAGTACGGGCCTGTGTGCCCGTTTTTGAAAGGGCAAGGGCACCAAGGTATTTTCCTCATTGGTAAAGGGCACCCTATGAGGAAATTGTAAATTTCTCCTCGGAGCATTTCAAGGGCACCAAGGCAATGACCAGAGAGCATTGAGGCAATCACCTTCGTTGCCTAATGAAGGCCCGGTATAGTTTTTCTTAGGGTAGTTGCACAAGATGGAAACCACAAAATGGCGACTACGTCATCTTCCGTTAATGGGGTTTTTCGCAAAGCTGCAGTGCCAAGCACTTGACGGATAAGAGGATTACGCCTATACATTATTCAGGCATGAACCGGAACCGAACCCCCTTTCTGTTTCGATTGCCAACACGTAAAGTTATTTTATTTCCCACGGTTCAGCAAGGTGGTTTGAGTTGTCTAGACTACATCACAAACATTGCGGTTGATTACGTTTTCCATGAACGGATTAAAAAAAAACATGACGTTTTATGGTCGGACACGTCTTAAATTCAATTCCAGAAAACACTAATGTCCATAATTTCTTGTGAGAAAAAAAAATGTTACGAATCAAAAATAAAGTAGTAAGTTATTAATTAAGTCAGAGTAAACATATTACAGTAGAAAGAGGAGTACGGAGGCTGGTTAAGCAAGGGTTGACGAAACTTAGAAATCAGACTTAGGACAAGACAGACGGCCAAAGAGACAAACGACGAGGTAGACATTGAACTAGACAAACAAGTATGGTTACATGAGGAAAACTAGCTTAATTTGAATAAGTGGATAGAGATATCCTACGACAATAAAGTTACATCTAAAGCCTTGGGGTTGGTCACATCATGGTCACATACAAAGCGTTCGTCGTGAAAGAGAAATCACGTACGCGAAAATCGATTTCAAAATCGGGTTTGTTCTAGAGAGTACAACAGTCCTTTATTTTGTCAATATTTCCTAACTATACTCGTTAGACATACTAAAAAGTCCAAGGTTAAAAAGGGGAGAAGATTTCATGCCAAGCGTATTGGAATCACTCTACGAGTACCAAAATGGAATAAAAGCAAACCCAAATCGACACCATCACTCAATATGTCAGAAAAAAAACTTCTTGCAGAGTTTTCTTTTTAACCCAGAGTTTATTTTGAGAGAGAAAAATTGACGTCAGTCTCTGAATGATTGATGGCTCCTCGACCGTTGATAATAAAATCGAATCAAAGCTTTCGTGTTATGTCTGAGAACTGTCTGAAAACCCGAGTCGGTTTTTTAATCGGGGAAAGAAGAAAAACCGCAAAGAAAAACATTTCAGGGACCTGGCGGTCGGGGAGAGGTTGGTCTGAGGGCGTGGGAACATCTTACTCCGGGGGTAGTGAGGGTCTGGAAACCTGGTATCAATTAAAACAAATTGTTGCGCTGCTGTAAACAGGTAAAATAGCACAGCCT
Source organism: Asterias rubens (assembly GCF_902459465.1). Taxonomy (NCBI): domain Eukaryota; kingdom Metazoa; phylum Echinodermata; class Asteroidea; order Forcipulatida; family Asteriidae; genus Asterias; species Asterias rubens. The sequence continues at coordinate 6,593,320 of NC_047079.1, read as the reverse complement.
TTCTTGTGGCCCTCTCTCTGTCTGCCTGCCCCCAGGCTTGTGGCTTGGTGTACGTGTGTAGAGCGTACTGGCACGGGTTCCTTGCGGGGTGGGTCGTGCTTCTTGCGGGGCGCACACTGCGTACGCGAGGGTCACCAAAGTGGGTCCCCACGGCCTCTCACTCTCCCCCTCTAATCCTCAAAAGGTGCCACTCTATGATTTGACCTCGTTATTTTGTTACTCGTTTGACCACTGATCAGTTATGAACTGTAATTTTCACGAGTGATGCACGGGAAATCAGATCGCGAGTGACGGATATATTCAGAAACCACAAGTTGTTTGAAACTGTTTTAGGAATTACTTTGAATTATTTTGTGGAACAAGTTTGAACAATGCCCATAGAGTTATAGCTCTATGACAATGCCCAATCTCTCGGTAGTTTACAAACTTTGATATACTGACTTACATAGACGTATGCTTTTACAATTGTATGAGAAACCAGTTTGCCTAAATTATTTAAGAAGTTCTACCCCACGTACCCAGCCCTCAATTTTGTCAGAGATAAGCCCCCCCCCCCCACACACACACAATGAGTAAGGTGGTTGGAAGGTCCATGTCTTTCATTAGCATATATAAAGTTGACACATTTTCAGTATTTTCGGATGAGGCTCTATTTTTGGTAAAGCATTCACTTTTTCTGACTCCATACATCATCTTCCCCCTCCCTCTTTACTCCTACACCTCAAGAAATGAAGAACTGGTCACTGAAGAGAAATCCATGACAAAAATCACAGGTGACGGGAAGATGTACCTATTGCAAACTAAACTCTACCATTGCTCCATGATAGTACCAAGAAGTCAGCAGGGTTTGTTTACTCTTATCCTCGGGGATGACGCGACGCTTCCATTACCGGTGAGAGAGAAGGAGTGGGGGGGGGGGGGGGGGGAGAAGAGAGGGCCGAGAAAACAACACAGGTGACGGTTGATTGGCTTATGTGTTCACACCTTGAAGTGTGCGGTTTCGGCCCCAGCATCCTACCGTCTGAAACGTGAGAACGCGGACCGCAGCGTGAGAAAATATCGTCCGTGAGAAAAAAAAAATTAATGGCTATACCTTTGGAATGTTGGAACCGATTATTTTAACCCTATATAAATGTAGTTGAATTAATTTCAATCAAAAGGTGGTAGCTTTATAAAGATATTCCCACCATGACCATCTTTACACCATGTGCAATCAATGCATGGTGCAACATTTTGTTGAGCGTATTGTCAAATTACGAATGGAATGAAAGCTCCTTGGGAATCTCATTGTTTGTTTCTATCAACTATTCATTTAGAAATCAACGCCTTCTCTCATTAGTTCTGCGCCGTTGCACCCTCCATGGTTGCACTCTATTTTCTTCCTCCATGGTTGCACTAAGTCCTAAGGAATATTGCATGTGACTTTCGACCACTCCAAAGAGCACACAGCACGACGCTGACATGGGGAACGGGTGGTCGGGTTGGTGTAGAGGTTTTTCCTCGCTTTCCACTTCCAGGACTTCGAATCACACCGAGCACTGGTGTTTCCAGTCCATATCCTGACTGCGTGGGGTCCCCCCCAGAATATTACTCTCCTCCCACAGTCTCATGACATACTCCAAGTCAGACTGGGTGCCTAATTCCATACTCCACTTACCAAAGGCACAATACTTTATTAACAAATATTCCTTCTGTCTGCCCAACTATACATGGGACATTGGTTAAATCTGCCAGGTTTCGAACCAGGTCTGCAAGCAAATTTAAATTATGATCAAACTGGATGGCGATTAGCATCAAGTTCAAGTGCGGCTGGCGTCTTGTAGGCTTAATTTGTAAACAAAAAAACCTGCGCTTCTGACTTTCGCGAATTACCATCTGTTCTTTTCGTTGGCATTTCCAACGACTACCTTAAGAAATACCTTAATATGACACAAGGGCTTTCTTTGAAAACCATGTAACGCAATCACCTTATGAGATGCTCTAAAGTTCTTTTTGGCAAGAGGTCCTGAAAATGAATAATCTGTTTCACCGCAAACGACCGTCAACTCGGTATAAAGTTACCGTGCGATATTTAATTATGTCAACCATATCGGATCTCCGAGATCAGGCTACTGAGAACTCGAAAACCGATCACTTCGGATCGCTTCAGATTTCGGCGCTGGGAATACAAGTCGTGAGAAGTGGCGAACCCATTACGATTATAAACTACGGCCATTAAAGCGATCGGACTGTGGGTCTACTGTTTACAATTAAAGTGAATTGATTTTGGGTAAAAGTGTTTCAGGGTTGTGGGGGAATAATGGCTTGGAGAAATGAACCACCTGTGTTTTAGTCTTGTTTTCTTCACAGGGCAGCAATGTGGAGACGTTTTAAGGACATTCACTTAGTCGTCAATACAAACACTTTCTTAAAAGGTCAGCTTTTTGCTCATAAATTTAAGGGACAAATCACTTTGAGCCCAACACTGATACAAATTCTTAGCGTTTATACTTCGATATCAACTTACAACTCTACGACTACAGTTTCTCAAACCAGTTTCTTCCCACGCTCTCTCTCAAAACTTTGGAATTTCTTATCTATGCCTCTCTTATCGGGTACAATCTGTGCTTCAATCAAAACCCATCAGCTTGGGCTTCTATTCGTTCTTGCCTTTCGGGCAGATGTAAATGTCTTCTTTTTCTTTTCTCATTTCGTTCCCGCCAAATTCCATTTAGTTTCGACTCCAACTTTCTAGCGCTGACTTCGTATTCTATTCGTTTACAGAATCAACTTGTCAATATCAAGTTTTCAAACCACTCCTGTTGGTATAGTATTGTAGTTTCGTAAAGAATATTGAAAGCTATGGCATCAAGGTGTTTGCACTTGTTTTGTGACAGGCTGTGCACACCCTTCTATCATAACTCAACTCGCGCCTGTGTCAAAATAATAATGGATTTGTCCTTTCCTTGTTTGCTTTTCCAACAATCAATTAAATAATCACCTTCTTAAACAATTCCAATTTCACGCCTAGATTATTTCCCACACAAACACACATTCCAAAACAGAACAAACAGCCCACACCAAGTAAACAATTTGTACGCATGACTTGCTTGGAAGAAGAAGTAAAAATAACTCGTCCCCTCACAAACACCCCGAGGGTCCGGGGAACAAAAACAGCCCAAGCCACGGGACACTCGCGTGGCCCGACTGAACGAAGCTCTGTGCCCCACCAGGTTACGTGGGCATTAGTTCCAGGTGGTGGGAAAGTTTTGCTGGGGCTGCTCCTTTAATTAGTAAGAAAACACTCCTCTGGCCCCGTGGTTTTCCAAGTTCGTGTGTTTCCCACGGCTCTCTGATGGGGAAACCAAGCCAGATCGCCCGGTGTCACCACTGGCCAAGTAGCACGCTGTCTAGCTTCGCGGCTTGTCCGTTCGTAATTGAATTAATCTGGTAAATTATTGCCTCATAAGTGTGATGGCGGTTTAGAAGGCACCGACTGCCCCAGCACCATAAAGCACCCGTTTGTCATCGTGGGTCATCGTTGAGTAGTGTTGAGTTTGGTCGAGTTGTGATGAGTTTGGTCGAGTCGTCTTGAGTTTGGTAGAGTCGTCTTGAGTTTGGTCAAGTCGTCTTTAGTTTAGTTGAGTCGTCTTTAGTTTAGTTGAGTCGTGTTGAGTTTGGTCGAGTCTCGTTGAGTTTGGTCGAGTCGTGTTGGGTGTGGTCGAGTCGTCTTGAGTTCGGTCAAGTTGTCTTGACTTTGGTCGTGTCGTCTTGGTCGAGCCGTTTCGAGTTTGGTCGAGATGTCTAAAGTCTGGTCAGCGGTCAAGTTTCATTCAATAAACCATGGATGATTGTGTGACCTCCTCCCTCCAACTTCCTCCAACTTCCTCCATGATGCCACCATCGTAAATAAATTAGCTACACTCTGAAATGATGGCTGTCCAAGTATAATCTCTACATGTTAACACTACACCCTTTAATGCCATATTGTTATATCATCAAAATGCTCGCCATGTGTTAACACCCAGGGGAACGACCAGAAAACGAGTTCGTTTAATTCCCACGCTATATTCAGACAAACACTTCCTGATTCCTTAATTAATTGTGTAATCTCTGCAGGTTTTTCACATCGACTAAGTAAAATGTTCCCAGACGAAGTACAAAAACGGTTTGTTGTCAAGGTCAGTTTGCGAGTCTTAATTCCCGCCATTCCCCCAGCACACATTCACAATACATTAGTTGTGTGCGGATGCACGTGACTAAACTAAGACCTACGAAATTTGTTTTTTAAGTATAAGTCAAATTTCAAGGAACACTTATGCCCCACCCCTCCTAAGTTTGAATGGGGGACCAATCAAAAGCTAATCTTACAGGTGACTGACTGTTTCTTTCTAGGTAGTTTGTTTTTGTATAGACAAAATTAGCCGAACTGTAGAAGATATTCTGGAGTAGGATAGGACGAATCCAAGGGTGTAGAACTTGTTTTCCCAGAGAAAAAAGGTTTCTTGGCCTTACGCGCCAATTCACTAAACTATCTCGAGCATTGTTATCCACAGTGTGTTTTTGGAACAATTAAGATGTGTGTTTCTTGAATATCAAGACACATTATATCGCTTGCCTGTGCCAGAAACAGTGCATATGGCTCTACGCTCTTCTTTCAGGCACACGAAGTACATGCAATAAAATGACACTTGATGACAAAACAAATATGGCATAATCGTTACATTTTTGTTTCGCTATAATTACCCCCAAAATACATGTTTTCCATTCCCATGCAGAATTTAACCTTGCCAATTATAACTTATGATTGGCAGAAAACCAATCACACTTTCACACTCAGTTTTCTCGAAACACAATTCCGCACATTGCTTATTATTATTATAACAGGTCCTTTTTGGTAACTTTTTGCTGCACGGCCTTCAAACGGGCGCGCGACGACATTAAAACAAGCAAACAGCAGTGATAAATCTCTCAAAACAACCACATATTTTGCGATTAGAATGCTTGCTGAAAAGTTAAGGAATGTCCCTTTAAAAATCAGCTTCAAGGGCTCGCAAGATTTTCCCACGACCGTTCTGATGTGAATCCAGGGTGACCCTCTCGCCAACCTAGGGGGAACACTCACCGGTGACTTACGCTGATGGAGTTATTTATTATCCTTCTCTAGCTGCTGAAATTGTGTTTATAAGAAAAATAGATCTATTGTCGTTCGAACAAAGTGGTCTCAATAAACAACAGAAATTATGTAAACGATGAAAGTGTAGTGGTTGTCCTTTTTTTTGGGGGGGGGGGTGGGGGGGGGGGACTTCAGAGGTCCTGTAAACATGACTCACCTTTAGAGAAAGTTGTTGAGAGGGCTAGAATCGAGGTCTCGTGAGTCTTCCCAAAGGGGTACCAAGGGTTAGGGACCTAGCGGCGTGACTGAGCCCGGAGACACGGGGGAACTGACCCCGATGTACCTGTACCTGGGTGGATGAAACAATGCCCAAGGTTCCTCTACAAATTCGTTGTTAGTACCAAAAAAAATCAACATGAATTTAAACCCCGAGTGTACTTCATTGCGTTTTCTTGATATGAAGGCCGATATACAAACGGTTAAGTAGATTTGTGTTCACTATTAATATTAGGTTTCAAGAATGCAAAATGTTGCCCAAAACTTGTTTGCTTGTATGCATTTTGGATTGTGATACCCTCACAGCCCAATATAAGAGTACGGCCTGAACATATAGGACACCGTAAGCCCTACATGTACGTCCCTTGCTTTATGCATCTTAATAGTACCACAGATAAAAGATCATCACGGCAGAAGTCACCGATGTTTCATGCAAAACAAAGCGCACGGGAAGAAAATCACAACAAACTTTGTGTTTGGTATTCTCTGCACCGTCTTGACTTCTATATTGTGGTTGACTACACATTGGTCCTTACATAAGAACTATACGGTATAGTTAATGACAATTACAGCACAACGTCCGATGATGTGGTAAAACCATAGAGCTATGTAAAAAGCATGTAAATCCATAACCTCTCTAAACTAAGGCCGTGTCCGAAACGGCGACTTCGGCTACAGCTACGGCTAGATCGCGCGCGTCTGCCTATTCTTTAACACTGGTACTGCCCTGGTAGACGCGCTGATCTAGACGTAGCTGTAGCCGAAGTCGTCGTTTCGGACACGGCCTAACAAATCCAAATAGACCATAGAGACGTCACCAGTCGCCCAGTCGTTAGGGCACGCTATTTAATTCAAATCCATTCCACCAATTGCCACCCATCGTTGAGAACCATCCGTTGTTTAAGGGACTATAGGGACTTTTCGTTTTCGACGACGGGTGGCTCTCCTCAAAGCCGACGCATGCGCAGATGACGCCAAATGTCATCTTTACCGTCGCAGAACCATCCGTTGTCGAAAACGAAAAGTCCCTAATGACAACTCAACAGCAACAATCACACCTTTGGTAATTTTCTTCCTCCAGACAGCCAATGATATGATCCAATACAATCACCCCCCCCCCACCAATTCCTCATGATCGACGCATTGTAAAGTACCATACTCGTCACTTTCTTCACACGCTAATTACACCTCCCCATCCCCTGCTGTGGACATCACCGCGCTGTAAACCAACGCCGAGGCGGACACCAGCTGTGTCCGTCCACAAAACGCGGGAAAAACCTTCCATGGGAAAATCCAACCGCTTGGATCCCACGGAAAGAAAAAACACCCAGTGGTAGTATAAAAAAAGACATGAAATTGGCGCGCGTGCCAGAGCTGATAATTCGATTTTCCCTAGCAACCGCGGGTGGCCGTCTGATCTTGTTTGGTGACAAACAGGACTCAAGAACGAACGAGACTCGCGCCAAAAATAAAAGATGAAGTCATCATAGATTTTGGTATCTCCCGTGGCTTGATGCCCAATAATCTAAACTAGTTGGAGAGGATAATAAGTGAGTGGACCTCGCGAGAGAGTGGACCAAATCATGGTGGCAATAGAGTATTGCAACGAGACCAACAGTGGTATTCAGGAGATATCATCCATTACATTAATATCTGTCTCGGTATGGGGTATCGATGTTAGGACACAGGGTAGTGTTACATAGCAACGGTGACGTGCTGTTAACAAACGTTGATATTGAAATGATCAAGAGCATGGAGATATACAGCATAGTTATTTTGGTATGAAATATATGTGTAGGAATAAGGTATCGATAGTGAAGTTATTAAATAGTCAGGCGATGAATAGTGACTTGCTATATACACATAGAGCAGTGAGATATTTATTAAAGCCATTGGACCCTTTCGGTTCAGAAAAAAAAAAAAATCACAGATTTACAAATAACTTACAGGGTTTACAGAAGGCAATGGTGAAAGACTTCTTTTGAAATATTATTCCATGAAATGCTTTACTTTTTGAGAAAACAGCAAAACAATATAAATTCTCGTTAACGAGAATTACGGATTTATTTGAAACACATGTCATGACACGGCGAAACGCGCGGAAACAAGGGTGGGTTTTTCCGTTGTTTTCTCCCGACTCCGATGACCGATTGAACCTAAATTTTCACAGGTTTGTTATTTGATATAGAAGTTGTGGTACACAAAGTGTGGGCCTTGGACAACACTGTTTACCGAAAGGGTCCAATGGCTTTAAAGGCAGTGGACACTATTGGTAATTGTCAAAGACTAGCCTTCACAACTGGTGTATCTCAACATATGCATAAAATAACTAACCTGTGAAAATTTGAGCTCAATCGGTCATCGAACTTGCGAGATAATAATGAAAGAAGAAAACACCCTTGTCACACGAAGTTGTGTGCGTTTAGATGGTTGATTTCGAGACCTCAAGTTCTAAATCTGAAGTCTCGAAATCAAATTCGTGGAAAATTACTTCTTTCTCGAAAACTATGGCACTTCAGAGGGAGCCGTTTATCGCAATGTTTTATACAATCAATGTCTCCCCATTACTCGTCACCAAGAAAGGTTGTATGCCAATAATTATTTTGAGTAATTACCAATAGTGTCTACTGCATTTAAGTATGCTGAATATGTTATAGTGAAACGAGGCAGTGTGAGCAATCAGTGCTGAATTACTATCAACTTTAGTAGCTTTGGTATCATCATGGTATCATGTGATCGTAGAGCAAGGACATATTATTATTTAAATATAATCTATTCGTGCATGAAAAAGTTATAAATTTTATAGGGAAACAAGACAATGTGAGCAAGGTGGCGACATAGCTTTGGTAGGGTCATCAACTCTTAGGTATCAATGTAAATGAATCTAGTATGAACAATCAGTGGTGTAATGAATAGTAGTTTTGGTACTCTGTAATCTCAACAAGGAAATAATGCCGTACGGTACCAAGCTTTGGTAATGATGTGATAGAGTAAGGAAGTAATTAAGTAAGGCCGTGTCCGAATTGGCGACTTCGGCAACAGCTACGGCTAGGGCGCGCGCGTATGCTATTCTTCAACACTGACAGACGCGCTGATCTAGCCGTAGCTAGCTGTAGCCGAAGTCGCCAATTCGGGCACGGCCTAAGTGTCTGCGGAAGAATATCAGGGCCCAATTTCATAGAGCTGCTAAGCACAACAATTTGCTTAGCATGAAGTTTCTTCCTTGATGAAAACAGGATTACCAACCAAATGTTAACGTGATTTTCAGGATGAGCAAACAACAGCTGAATACCAGTAACGAGGAATATACAACAAATTGAAATTTTGTTGGTAATCCTGTTTTTACCAAGGAAGACATTTCATGCTTAGCAAATTTGTGTGCTTAGCAGCTCTATGAAATTGGGCCAAGGTCATCGGTGATGTTAAGAATGTTCAGAAACAACTGATGAAATCCAAGAAACCGAACCAGAAAGAGTGATACAAACCAGCGAAGATGTAGCCGTACGAACAAGGGGCATTGCTTTGCAACAGACAGCTCAGGGTGAGAGTGGAGAAAGTTAAAAAAAACCAAGAACAAGCGTCCAAGAGGAAACGAAATGTACATGTGGGAAATATGATCCAGGTGTGTAACAGGGGTTACCGGAAAGAATGCGTTTCAATCACTGTAAATAGAGGGATAGGGGGAGCTGTGCCCGCAACCTTGGTAATATAACTCCATATCAACGATCAACACAAGTTATTTACAGATAACTTTCCAGATAACTTTCCAGATAACCAGAAAGAAATATCTCAAACACCATTTGCCGAAGACGGAAATAAATGCTGCATATTAAATATAAAAAACAGAGTTGACAACAATATTTAAGTTCATTTACAAACATGCGGTAGATCAATCTAAGTTTGTCATAATATCAGAGGAAGCCTTTTCACAACAAATTGTTTAGAATTGGACTGAAAGTTATTGGCAAACAATAGCATTTAGTGTGGCAAGAACATATTGGCAAGAACACTCTTCCAAAACTTGTTATTTTTTATTCTCTAACGAACTGTTCGGGTAAAAGCTGTTTCTTACTAACGGGACCAGGCAGGATAACATCAGAAACCAGCTGACAAGGTGGCGTGTTGTTGTAGGCTATAAATAGCATGCACGCGTGCGTGTTAGGGCTAAACAAAAAAAACACCTAAGATCAATCCGCCATCTCAGTTATAAGAAACAAACGAGACTAATGATTTTTGAAGGTTATTCTGTTTTTCTTGATAAGTGGTTTTAGCATCTGTTTATAAAAACATTATTTCTTATCGCAAACAATGCGTACGAATGTTCATTGTATTTTAAAGGAGGCATTATTTTTTGCAGGTGACATTTAAACGGAATAAGTCTTAAAGGAAGTAGACACTATTGGTAATTACTCACAATCATTATTATCATAAAACCTCTCTTGATTACGAGTAATGGGGAGAGGTTGATGGTATAAAACATTGTGAGAAACAGCTCCCTCTGAACTGGAGATGAACTGACGTAGTTTTCGATAATTAATTGTCCATGAGTTTGATTTCGAGACCTTAGATTTAGAATTTGAGGTCTCGAAATCAAGCATCTGAAATCACACAACTTCGTGCGACCATGGTGCGACAAGGGTGTTTTTTCTGTCATTAATATCTCGCAACTTCGACGACCGATTTAACTCAAATTTGCACAGGTTTGATTTTGTATAAATATGTTGAGATACACCAACTGTGAAGACTAGTCTTTGATAATTACCAATAGTGTCCAGTTTCTTTAAAGGTGGCTATTTAAAATTAAATGTGACATTAATTTAAGAGCAATGTGTTTAGGCCTAGGCCTATACATTTGTACATGCTGAATACTGTTGCTATGCATTGTTTCGCTTTTTGTCTCCCGACTGTAACAATGGATGTTGCTTGTTGATCACACAAATAAAAGCATCGCTGCGACTATTTTATCAGCTATACCAATCCAGTACATCACCTTTGAAACAAATGTCGGTCTCTAGGATAATTGTGAAACACTTCATCCACCAGTGACATCAGTTTAATATAAATGTTAACCCTTCCTCCATTCCTCCATGCAAGAACTAAGTTACATATTTCTTCTTATCTCATCTCCACTTGTTGTCTTTCTGCACACGGGTAAAAAAAGTTTTGGCGCGCTCGAGCAAACAAGGCCCAGCACGTGCCATGCCTAAACGTGTCGCTAACTGACTACGCTCGGTCATGTCAGTGTGCAGGGTACAGTTTTTGGCAGTCTGCCACATGAGTTTATAGAGATCGTGGGAAAGTTGTCCGGGGTCGGTCCCAGGCAAGTTTTTTTTCTCTTCCCTGGTGATTTTTTTTTTATCGTCGGACCCCGCAGTGGCGCTCGTCAAGAAACTCTCCACCGAAAGACACAGGCAACCTTTACACGGGGACGCTGCGCTTCCAAACCAAGGAGGCCAATCAACCCAACCATCGGCGGTGATGATTTAAGACCGCTGGTTGGAAAACAGGTCCCGGGCAAGTCTTTAAAAAAAAAATCGCGATTTGAGAAGAAAATTAAAAAAAATGAAATAAAATGTAATAATCTCCCTCCAATTATTTTGATAGTATTAGTGATTTAGCACCGTGGGTGACGAGGTGGGAACCCGCAGTGCCCTCGTGTAGTCATACGTCTTGACATTTGGACCCTTTACTCTACTAAAAAGTCGACGGGGAGTTTATTTTTATTCATGGACATAAATATGTCTTTGTTGGGAAAATGTTTAAGGTAATCAATTTTGTGTTTTTGTTTTTAGTGGGATACGACGACCATTCCGACACGTATGTGAACAGTATGGGACATTCCGATGCTATGCTAACGATCATCGATTCCTTAATATTAAATTAACTTAAGTTGTATCCCTTCCTTCAACTCGTAAAACTTCACACACACTTTTTCACCAGCCTTTGTGATGATCTGCAATTCTCAATGCCTATTACCCAAAAGTGCCATCTAATCCACAATGCATCTTCGGGAAAAACGAGTAGTCCTGGCTCTACGGGCCTACACACAGTCAATCAAACTGCCAAGATGGACACCGTATTATGGCCCTTTTCGAAACAGTTTTTTTTTTTTTACAGTTGGGCCCTTTCGAAACCACGGCTTCGGCTCCAGGTTCGGCTCAAGCTAGCTTTGCCCCGCGGTTGTTTTGACAGTTGCGCGTGCTTTACGTACGTGCTCAGGGCTTCAGACGAGAGGACGAGAGCCGAAGCCGTGGATTCGAAAAGGGCCAATGCCAAGTTTGTAAGTTGCTTTTAAGTTGTGGTCTACATGTACACTGCTTCAAAATCAATGCGCCATATGATTATGGTTTCCAGGTGAGTGTTGCTTGGACTCAGATTTACCCAGAATCCTTTGCGCGCCGATCATGCGCATTGGGACATACGATAGGGTCATGTGACAGTTGTCATCGTCACAGATTTACGTGGTGGCTCCATTATCAGCAGGCGAGCAGACGACACGGTCACTGAACTTGGTATGGCTGGATGGAAGTTCCATAGAGGACCAGACAACTTCCTCCTGTGTTTCTATGAAACGAAACGGCGCGAAAAAGAGCTGACATAAATTTCCAGAAAAAAAAAGAAAACAAAAATGATATGTTGCATCTCCTCCAGGTTATGCTGCCACCTAGAGGCCCACACCAAACAAATCCTTTAGTGGATTTTATTCCCATCATCATTGAATACGTCTACCATACGAGTCTACCACTGCGCCGCGAGTCTGCCTGCCCTCACTCGTGATCTCGCGAGACCAGTCTATTTTTGATTGGGGGGGGGGGGGGGCTACAGAGTGCATTACGCTATAACGACATTAACGACTTGTGCACAAGTCTAGTAGTACCAGGGCCCAGGGCAGGTGAGACTTCAAAGCTACAACGTGGTTTAACTTTATTCAGTTTTCAATTTCCAATCTAAAAATTTTGTTCTGATTCATTTTTTAAAGGATTCCCTTTTTTGAATCGATTTGAAGAAAATTACCCCCATTGAAAAGCACTACGACAGTGGCAATTTCGCAGTGCAAAAAACAACACTGCCGACGGGTGTAGTGTTATGAACTCAAGCTTCCACGTACTGTAGTCAATGAAGCTAGCCTCCCCGTACGAGGCCCACAGGATCGCCCCCGTGTCGTGGGAACCGGGAACTAGACACGTTCCCTTGGGTTCGTCCCCGGTCTTTATCGCACTGGGCACTCACGAGTGGAACGATTGTGGGTTACGTGCCGGCGCCAAGAGAAGGCAACAGATGGGTCATCTTAAGGAACCCCGGTAAAATAATTTGGGGGGAAATGGTAGAATTTGATTGGAAATTATGGATATATGGTTTTAAAAAACCTAAAAGATGCACCTTTCGAAGTGACAATAAGTTGACAACATATTCTGAAATCTATTACATTAAACATACACTGTGTATTGGCGCTTGTGACTGTGGAAATGTGTAATGCAGAATGCAGATTATTGTCTCGTCACAATCTATATTTCAAAGAAACTTCAACACGAAATCAACAGCAAAAGTGTATAGGCCCAACACATGTATTGGGTGTACCACGTTGGGTTAAAATGACAAGTGTGCCAGGCAACTACCGTACGTCGCTTCTCAGCATTTAGCAACTTGATTTAAATGTAATCTGGGTGGATTTCACAAAGGTAGTCCTAACTTAGGACTAGTCCTAGGCAATGATAAGAGATAGGACTGGTCCTAAGTTAGGACCAGCAACTCATCCTAACTTAGGACTGGTCCTATCTCTTAGCATTGCATAGGACTAGTCCTAAGTTAGGACTACCTTTGTGAAATCCACCCCTGTACTCGGTTCCTCAAGATGCATTGCGGTATATTTTTAAGATGGCGCTTGTGAATATGGAGATATCCTCTGCGTCGCATCCCCCACCTGTGCACCCCCACCCCCCCCCCCCCCATCTCATACAATCATCCCACGCATGAAGATAAGGTACAATTGAGGTAAACTTCTTTAAAAACTTAACGTCGTTACCCGTGATAAATTTGGGTTAGGTTACCCCTGTATCAACAGTTTTAAAACGCTGCTTAGCAAAAGCCAAATAAGCAAGGAACCAGTCATTAATTATTACGCACAAAAACATTTAGCCGGTATTGACCCCATTCCAGTAAGCAAAGTTCACTGTAGTGCTTAGTGAGTTTGTTGTGCTTATTATAAGCAGCTCTGTGAAATAGGGATACGTTTTGAATTAAATGTTGTATTATGTGGATAATTTCCTCCAAAATGTCAACGACCTTCTTGTTTATAAATCATAGCGAGTTTGATTCCTCTCCATACATTACAAAAAATACAATAAAACTAAAATTCTTTATATTATAAGGTTATCCATAAGAAATTCCAGGGCAACTTGCTCTGAATGAAATTGTGTTTACAGCAAGCATGAATAAAAACACTATGCTATGGAATGTGCACTTACAAATGTACATCCATACAGTCCAGCATACACCAAGCTTTCTCTCGATGAAGAAAACAAGACCAACACAATGAAATCAGACATGTTTTCTACATATTTGTGATATTGTGTTTTGCCATCAAGGGGATTAAAAAAAGAGCTGACGACTAAGTGCATGACTGGGAACAGTGCACGTGAAACGGGTACCACCCCCACCATTACGAGCAGACAGCAAAAACACCGTGTCGACAATAACACACGCGTTGGCGCACGCGACGTTATCGTCGGCTGGTGTTCCACCTTTAAGCTTTAAAGGCAGTGGACACTATTAGTAATTACTCAAAATAATTATTAGCATAAAACCTTACTTGGTAACGAGTAATGGGGAGAGGTTGGTAGTATAAAACATTGTGAGAAACGGCTCCTCTGAAGTGACGTATAGTTTTCGAGAAAGAAGTCATTTCCACGAATTTGATTTCGAGATTTAGAATTTGACGTCTCGAACTTCGTGTGACAAGGGCGTTTTTTCTTTCATTATTATCTCGCAACTTCGAAGACCAATTGAGCTCAAACTTGCAAAGGTTTGTTATTTTATGCATAGGTTGAGATACACCAAATGATAAGATTGGTCTTTGACAATAACCAATAGTGTCCAGTGTCTTTAAGGCCGTGTCCGAAACGGTGATTACGGCTACAGAGGCTTCAATACTCTTCAATACTGGCAGACGCGCTGATCTAGCCGTAGCTGTAGCCGAAGTCGTCGTTTCGGACACGGCCACACTTCACCATAGTAAACCAACTTGTGGAAAATTTTGGTAATTACTCAAAATATGTACTAGCATGAAAACTTACTTGGTAACGAGCAATGAAGAGCTGTTATTATAGTATTAAAAAATGTCATAAATGACTCCGCTCCGAAGTGACGTAGTTTTTGAGAGCTTTGGGTAATTTCTCACTAAAACATTTGAATTTGAGAAAGGCTTTAGGCCTGAAGCCTTTTGCTGGAATCTCAAAGCAAACAAAATTTGTGCAACAAGTGTGTTTTTGGAATGGATATCATTTTTCACTCCATAAAACGGAGAAGCTTTACTGATTGTTAAGTTTCTCAAATAATGTATTCCAATTGTAGGTAACTCTTCGTGTGTGGACATAACTGCTCCAGATTTTCGGCAACATCTCATAAACCCTACAACCTTTTGAAATCAAATTTGCACAGGTTAGTTTTCTATAGGCCTATGCCTATGGATTAAAACAATCCGTGTGTTCCAATTAAATACCAAACGTATATACAATCATATTTTAAGGTTTGCAGACACATTTTTTTCTTGAAGACTTCATTTCAGAGGGAAATATTTAACAGAAAAAAATGTTACAGTATGAACTTCATAAAATACTTAAATTAAATACTTAAATTAAAATTGCAAAGTGAAATAAAAGTGTTGCAGGTGTCCAATTGTAGGTTTAAGAATTAAACGGCTATTTCATAGTTCACCTCTGTCAGCCGTTCGATTCCTACACGGGAAGCGGCGTCGTCTGTTAGTGCTCAGTCCCTATAGGCTATATCACAATAACGGGGATTTATGTCCCATCCTCAATTTTAAACAAACTTTTTTACTTATTTTCTGCACCAGCTTTTGTCTTCATGTTCCTGTACTTTCAGAAAAATTTTGGCCCAATTCAATGAATGTTGTCGTATTTACTTGTTTTATGCATTGAATCAACCTTAGTAAATAATTTAAAAATAACATTTGAATCTAAAAAAAGCTTCAGGCATAAAGCCTTTCTCATGCATCTGAAAACACCCAATTATTTGCAACAAGTGTGTTTTGGGGGCCACTTTTTGCAGACCGATTGATTCAAAGGTTTGCTATTTCATGCATAATGTTAGGGTATACCAAGTAAAGACTAGTCTTTGACAATAACAATAACTAGGATTTGAAACTTTGCATGGTGGAAATACGATATGGAAAGGTTTGCGGTAACACCACGTAATGACTATCTCTAATGAGTTGGGGTGGTTCTGAAAAGAACCGTTGGTTTCAACTCGACGTTTCGATCAGTATGCTCTGATCGTCTTCTGGAGAAAGAGAAAGTCTTCTACAATAACCAAAAAGTGTGCTTTGCCTTTACGTTCCACAAAAACACGTCCATAATTTTTATTCCAAGCACAGTTTCCCCATAAAAATATACAAACCTCCTATAGGTTTTTAAACGATCATTAAGTTAATAGGTGCGCCTATTATCTCTTCAAAAATATTGAAGAATTGCCTACGGCGTGCGGACACTTTATGAGCTGTTTCCACTCCTTTTTTCATAAATTTCATGCTCCGGGCATTTTTACACCGATAATAATTGCTGAAATCCCAGAGGGTCGAGTAGGGATTTTGTTTGACAAAAATGTTTCCGTTTCGACGAGTACAATTTCGCCAACTTCAAAATCAAAAAACTGTATTCAGAAATTGTCATAAATGTCACGCTTTGAGCGGTTTTACAACGTCGGAATTTCCGAAATTTCAGACATTAAAGTGAATTTCCTGTTTCCGATGACTACACTTTCACCAGCGTTGTGTTTTTATGTTTTGTTGTTAAGTGCCATCATAAAAGCCGCGCCTCAGGTATTTTTTTTACGGCGTAAGTAATTTACGAAAATTGCAATCGATCAGTTGGCTAAAAAAAAAAAAAAAGGGAAAGAATTTTCGCATCAGTGAATCTAACAATCCCCACAGGACCATCAATCGTTTTCTTATTTAGAAAAAACGCCACTGGGGCTTCTTGCTTTAGGGCAGTGTTTCGACGTACTGTATGTGCCTTTAACCAACCATGACAAAAGATATCACAAGGGCATGTGTATTCCACAGGCTCTGCACCGAGCATTGTACTTTTTAATGCAGTGGGCACTATTGGTAAATTACTCAAAATAATTATTAGCATAAAACCTTTCTTGGTGACGAGTAATGGGGAGAGGCTGATGGTATAAAACATTGTGAGAAACGGCTCCCTCTGAAGTGCCATAGTTTTTCAGAAAGAAGTATTTTTCCACGAACTTGATTTCGAGACCTCATATTTAGAACTTGAGGTCTCGAAATCAACCATCTACACGCACGCAACTTCGTGTGACAAGAGTTGTTTTTCTCATTCATTAATATCTCGCAACTTCGATGACCGATTGAGCTCAAATTTCCACATGTTAGTTATTTTATGCATATGTTGAGATATGTAGTCTTTGACAATTGCTACCAATAGTGTCCACTGCCTTTAAATGCCCCCTTTTCATACACTTTTTTATTAAAAAGAAGTGTGAAGTACAGAAGAAGCACACATCTCTGTAATAATTACACGTATTTCTGCTAAGTGTTTTAAACAGCCATTGAACGTCCCCGGTTTGAATGTGTAACCACATAAACGCAAATTCTTTGGGTTCACAAAAGAGACAATTTTGCATCAGAAGTTTTAGCAGGCACAAATAGTGCGCACATGACTCTGCAGACACCCCTTCTTGCCTTGTCTGTAGATAGACATCGGTTTAAAAATGACAAAGATACAAAGATTGGAGAGGAAACATTTAAATTCCGATTTAGCTGCTGTTATTGTCGAAATTCAGCTTTGCATAAAAACAACTTCTACTTATATTATAAGTAGAACCGGCAAGTTAGCTTCAACTACTTATTTCTCTAGACATTTACAAGTTACTTTACAATTTTCTGATTATTGTATTACTCCTATAATATGAACAATTTAAACAGTCCTTGAATGATGCATAATATAATCTGCAACCGTCCCATTTCACCTACGGGCCTACATTCTTCAACGGAAGTGCAAAATCAGATTTTCAAATTAATCAAAATGGTCTGCCAGCCAGTGGGGAAATCGAAAACCTCAGCGACATTCGTTTCATAACGAAGTGCATTGACACAATTTATTATAATCTGATACAATACTTCAAAAAAGAAAAGAATTTTCAACACTGTGTTTGAGTGTGCAGTGATTCGTCTAACCATAACCTGTTCCTTGCTCTATGGTCTAACCCAAATTTCAACTAAGGGCTCTATTTAAGGGAGTGGGCGTTATTTTTGAGTAAAGGTTTACCTAGTTTGGGGGTGCTGATTCTGAAAATGATAGATACCAAGGCTAATATTTAGTCCTTGTCCCTGAAAAATCAAATTTAAAACAGCACAGAAAACCTAGGAGACGACAGTACTTTACACAAGCACTATAGTCAGGTTCTGTTAATAGTATGCACTCACTAGTATTGTGTTCATTGTACAATCAAACGTCTGTACCCTCGAAACTGCTAGAGCGCCACCTCGTGACGATAATGCACTATTTATTTTACCCTAGCGGTGGCACACAAAACACACTGACTGCACGCAGTGCAGAGAGATACCGTTTAGAAAGCAAACTTCAATGCAAAAAGACAGCGATTCAAAAGAAGCACAGGGGCCACTTTCATAGAGCTGCTAAGCAGAACTTAGCAGCTTATCCAGGGTGAATTTTTTTTCTACTGGGGAAGCAGTGGCAGCAATGGTGACTGTAAGGCCATAGGCTAAGCACAAACTAAAGCAAGTTGTTGTGCTTACAGGCTTTATGGAATTAGGCCAATATGTAAAATAGGTATCTACGATACAAACTAACGAAAAACTTACAACATAGAATCAACACTTATGAAGATGTTTGGTTAAGAATTATGTTGCATAATTCTAAAGTTACTTATTGGTTTATGAGATAATTTTGTAGAAACGCAAGACATTACATTATGTTGCATAATTCTAAAGTCACTTGTTGGTTTATGAGATAATTTTGTAGAAACGCAAGACATTACATTATGTTGCATAATTCTAAAGTCACTTATTGGTTTATGAGATAATTTTGTAGAAACGCAAGACATTACACAAACTGACAAAAAAAACACCATCGCCACATCGTCTCAAGAAAAGAATTTCAAACAAGACGATACCATTCACACAATCAAGAAAACTCTATAACTTAAAACATTCATGTCAAAAAGTCTAGTGGTTTTCTTTTCTGGGTACGTGGTGGACAAAACTTCGAAACAGCTCAGCACTTTTAGATCGTTATCAGGAACCAACCTGGGACCAGAAATGGGGGCCCGCAGGAAGCGCTCGGTGACGGGCACGTGCCAAAGGCAAGTGGAAGGACTTTTGACTCATGAGTGCTTGCTGGCGCTTCGGTTTTCGACCGTGGGAAAATTCCGATAGTCAAAAAAAAAACCTGAACAGGTGTTTTTTCACCACACAGTGCCAGTTTATTTAATCAGTGGTGGTTTCATTTTTGGCGTTTTGTATTTTTGTTCTCTTTTTTTTCCACGTTGGCGTTTATTTATTTATGGACATTTATTTGACTAATATTTTTGGAGATCTTTTCGTTTTTCTTTTTAGAATTGTCGGTTCTTTTTTTGTGGTGGTTATTAACCAACACGGAATAGTTTGTTTATTCAGAGTGTTTATTGACGTTGTTTAATAAAATGATGTCCGTCAACTACTCAGTCAAAGAAAACCGGGTGAATTCGACTCTTAAAAGAATCTGAAAGTTTATTCCTTAAAAAAAAAAAAAAAAAAATTAACGACAAATTCTTCTTAATTAAAGCCATTGGACACTTTCGGTAAAAAGTATTGTCCAAAGGCCCACACTTCGTGTATCACAACTTATATATAAAACAACAAACCTGTCAAAATTTAGGCCCAATCGGTCATCGGAGTCGGAAGAAAATAACGGGAAACCCACCCTTGTTTCCGCACGTTTCGCCGTGTCATGACGTGTGTTTAAAATAAATCCGTAATTGTCGATATCGAGAATTGATATTGTTTTACTGTTTCTCAAAAAGTAAAGCATTTCATGGAATAATATTTCAAAAGAAGTCTTTCACCATTACCTTCTGTAAATCCTGTAAGTTATTTGTAAATCTGTGAACTTTTTGTTTTTTTTTACCGAAAGCGTCAAATGGCTTTAATATCGACCAAGCCGCTTCATTTTTGTTGTTATACATTTCTTTTTCTTTACTATACCCCCTGGGTCTTAATGACTAAACGGAACAAATAAAACAACTAGTGGGAAAGGAAATTTCGAATCTAAACTATAAAAATGTTTACAATTATTTTTGAGTAAATGGCATGATGTTTTGTTTAACCTTTTGTTCTGCTGACGAAATCAGTAACAATTGAGACATGAGTTTGGCAACGCACTTGACTTCCTTGCTCTACACATGAACCTGAGCAGAGAGGTACAGATTACCGTGATGTTCTCTAAAATAAATAAAATAATAAACTCTTTGCAAAAGAATCTGTATTTATATGAGCCCTTTCTCCATGCTATATTACCTGCCCTTTCTCGAAAGTTTTAAAAACCTTCGTTTCATTACTGGTTACAATACATTCCTTTTTAAAAGTTACTAAAAAAACTTATTCCATAATACGTTCGTTCCATCTACATGTGAATTATTTTGCCGAAGTTGAAACTTGTTTTACCCCCGTTCGATATTTTCACCAAATCTGAAAATCTGTGGTCATGTTGACTTCTTGATTGAGATTTATTAATAGTTCTATTGTGTGTTATGACACGCGTTAAACCTGGACATGAATTTATTACAACAGGTACAACAAAAAATGGGAACCTGGGTACCTGGAGTGTTATCAAGATAAGACAAGCCCAAGCACAGGTAAGCTCCCACAAAAATCGCAGTTTTGTTTGCCTTTCCCATGGTTTGGTCCTGCGATAAAGGCCCCCTTAAATATCATCAGCAAACAGCTCATAAACGACGTCTAAATAAATCAGTAGATTGGGGGAAATGCAAAGACTAGTGTTAGATGATAACGACGAATTGCGATACCGTCCACATTTTGAGGGGGCGTGATTTTGAAAAAAAAATCCGAGTATATTGGGGAAAGGTGCACCGAAGGGGACTTTTTAAAACTCGTAGAAAAATAACTTGATTTCGGGGTTGAGATGGGATTGATATTTTCCGTATTACGTAGTGGAGACTTGGTTATTCCCTTTCTCTATGGTTATTCATTCCATAAGGCCAGTGTGTTTTGGTAAGGTAAGGCAGCTGCATTCCAATACAGCATCTTTGTTTTGTTCTTGAAGCCCAGGTTGCCATAATAGAGAATAAGATATGCGGATCCATTTGTTTGACAAGACCCCATTGAAAGAGAGAGAGAGCACCAGTCCAGACTCGTGATACACTACGTACGCTTTCTCTATGGTGTACCTAACGTGTACCTAACCACCGGTTGTACGAGTCGAGCTTAAAGTCACCCACACTGTACGGGGTAGCCCGGGCTGCTCTCACTGGCCCCGGATCATGACCCTGTCTCTGGCAACAGTACCGCTGGGAACGTTATCTACGATCATTGTTTACCTTTCACTGCCTGTTTACAATTAGCTGAGTCGTCTTTGCGCTCGATGGGCGGGGTTTTCCCACACTCGGGCACGCTCGAGACTGGCCGGTAACAATGGCAGTCGGGAGGCACGTGTAGTTCGCGGATAACAACCAACATCGCATTCCTATGAGCAATACACGGTGGCTTCGTTAGGCCACGCCCATATGACCAAGTCACTGCTACCTTAATCCAATCGCGTGGCACGCGGCCGACTTCAACCAGCCAATCAGCGAGGCGCGCGTTCCAGCACACTCGTCGACTGCAGTAAGTGGGTGAATAGCGGCTCGCGATTGGCTGAGTGTCGCGGAATTTCGGGTTTGGGGGTCCGTTGTGGGAACCGGTCTTATGGAATGTTCACACGACGAGTTGGTGAAGCATGCGTAAATGAAGCGATTGAATAAGTACGTGCAGCCAAGAAGTTAGTCATAGAGCGCTGTGTGTAGGCATTTGATGAGCAAATCCTTTCACACGACTTGAAATATTGCTGTCATTGCTGTATAGGTATTCAGTCGCACCGTCAGCCTCTTACCTGTAGCACACTCCGCACGCTCCAAAACGCCGCTCTCTGGAATTTTATAACCTCTGTTTTGGAATTTTGTTTTCTTCGGTTCAACATTACTTTTGAGTGATTTTCAAGCAAAATGCCGATAGATACTAGCAACAAACCAAAGATGCATGAAGGACGAAAGGTAAGTTTCTAACGAAATTGTAAATATTGCTGTTTTTTCCCCTTCCTTCCTTGTTTAAAAACTTAAGAACTTCAGAACTAATTGTTGTTTACATTTTCAAAAGTTGTGCAATCGTCATCGTGTCTGTGGTTTAAACTCAAATCAGCTGGCTCTATCGTCTAATAGAAAGGCATCTTATATTCGTATAATATTACGCAATCGTTGTCAAAAAGTACTCACAATTCAATGCTGGGTTATTTTCAATTTTGTTTTACAAAGACTGATGACATGTAAATTTGTAAATTCGTGTGCAGAAACGGAACTCATTTAAATTGTATTGCCACTTGTTATCGGTATTGCATGCTACTGATACGCATTGCAACACATGCAATTATACCTTACTCGTTTAATTAGTGTTTTTTTTTCACAATTCATTATTTTCTGCGGTCCCCATTATCGGAATTATCAATCATGTCAATCCAGGCAATCTAATCATTCTAATTATTATTCCTCTTCTTTGATTTCAGTCCTCCAAACCTCTGATGGAAAAGAGAAGACGAGCTCGCATCAATGACAGTCTTGGCCAACTTAAGACGTTGATTCTTGAAGCTACCAACAAAGATGTAAGTTTCTTTCTCATCAATTTCTTTTATCAGCAACTATTTTTTAAAGTTTTTTCTGAAATTTTTAATTTGCTGAACATTCTGTATATCGAGATCAAATGTTTGTTGCAAAAACTGAATGTGCTTGTAAATGAATTCAATTTTTACAGTTGTCTTCAATGATAAACTGAGCTATCCATTTGAATTTTCTAAACTTCTTAAACTTCCGAAGCTAATTTAAAAAGATAAGATTGTCAATTTTGAAGATTTATCTCGAGATAGAATAAGATGTAATTTGAACTAGTGCAGGTACACTATTCAAGAAATTACGTTTCAAAAGTATATTTTCTTAATGTTTTTGTGAACCCCACAATCCATGCATCTTGCCAAACCTTTTCCACCATCTCAAAGTTTCGCGCCCAATCCATTGTTGAACCGTCTCGCAAGACGTCACCCCAAACTTCCTCCACTACGCGTGCGCGTCTCCTAACCCACCTCCGTCATTGCTCTGTGTATATTTGCACATGTCGTTATAATAGCCAAACAACAGGCCAACACACGTGACCCCCTTCAAGTGTAAACACTGTTGCGATCATGACTTAACCGTTTTGTCTGGTTAATAATTTGACCGCCAAAATAAAATGGCTTTGACTTGATGACAACTTAGGTTGTACACTGACACCCACGAGAAAATTCTAGGACTGCCTTTAAGGCTCACGTAATGGCATTCCCCTTTGCCTTGATAAAGGTCTTTATGTATCCGATTTTACATCAACCATTTATGATAGATTCTAGATTTTTATTGATCCAGCTCTTAACCGATAATTTTTTTTTTTTATCGAAATTGCGATCCTCAAACATGTTCCTGATTTTTTTTAAGGATTTCCTTTTTTGATTCGATTTAGAAAAAAACACGAATTCCCCAGTGAAAAGAACTACGACAGTGGCAATTTTGATGTACAGAAAAAAATTGTGCAGATTGAACAGTGATATGCAGTACCTAACAACGCACCTGTACTCCAGTTAATCTCCCCACCACCCAACCCACGGGACCAGGTGTTACGCACGCACCGCTCGTGGGCGCGCTTTTCAAAAAATCGATGTGTGCACGTCCTATCGACCCGTGTTTGTTCAATGAAAAGCACACAGTTTACTTACCGTTCTTTGTTTTCTTGTTCCTTCTTACTTGCAGAGTTCCCGCCATTCCAAGTTAGAAAAAGCTGACATCTTAGAGATGACTGTCAAGTATCTTCGCAATATGCAGAGGCAGCATATGTCAGGTGAGAACTCGATCCAAACTGAAATTTTCAAAAGAGAAAAAAGCACCTTGAACAGATGTAAAACAAAAAGGTAGTGGCATGACGTTTCGACCATAACAGAGTCTTTCTCAAAGGCTGAACACAGATGTAAATACACCAAATACTCCATTTTGAAGGGGCCTTTAGGCCTTGCGTGTCTGGTGACTTGCAGAACAAAAAGTAGAAAACAAAACTTCAGAAGCAAATTGTTTATAAAGATGAATTTTAATTTTTCATTTGCAAAATATTTATTCGTATTCTTCTTTGTCATTTCAGCTGCCATGACCAATGATCCCAACCTGTTGAATCGCTACCGTCTCGGCTACAGTGAATGCATCAGCGAAGTCTCACGATTCCTAAACAACGGATCAGAGACCCCTAACGTCGAAGTACAGACCAATCTGATAGGTCATCTCGCTAACTGCTGCAGTCCACAGGGTACCCCAGCTAAGCAGCAGCAACAACAACCACAGCAGGCACAGTCTCCTCCTCAACAGCAGCAAGTCACCTACGCCCAATCACAAACTGCTCCACAGAATGTCCCAGCTGCTATTGCTGCAGCAGTGACACAGTCCGCCCAGCAGCAGCCCAAACTGCAGCAGAACCCAGCACAACTCCAGGTTGCTGTTCCGCCCGCATCATGCGCACAGACCCTACCTACTGTAGCTGTGAGTGCCCCCTACCAGCCCAACAACTTCCAGGGTGGTTTCAAAGTGGAAAGTAATAACATTGCTCGTGTGATCTCCGGCATTCCAATCGGTGTCCCAGGCACCCTTCCCTCCGGCGAGATCACTGTGGTGCTCCCCTCCCAGGCCCTCCCTGGCGGTCAGCTACCCAGCCATTTCATCCCCGTCTACGCCCAGAGCACCCCTCTACTCTCGCCTCCAGCTTCCTCACACAGTGATAGCTCCACCCCATCACCAATGTCAAGCCCCAATTCCTCCATGAACTCTCCCACACTGATGAACGCTCAGACAACAACCTACCAGCCAACCATCATCAGAGACTCTTCACAAACGTGTTATGTAACAGCCCCAGTGAACTCTGCCGTCTTATCACCAGCCCCTTCCCCAGTCACCCACCACGGGGATGCAAGGGGTAGTGCAAGCAGTCCAGTAGCCGGTAATCTCGCCCCGATGATGGTGCAAGCTCCTACCCTCGTCACACTCCCCGCACATACCGTATACCAGCCCCCTCACGCACCCATCACAGAGAACGGTCACCCACAACCCCTGGTACATCACCAAATCCCACGGAAAACCGTTCTGAGAGCTCTCAACGCTAACATCCCAGCTCACCAAGTTTCTGAACACGACTCAATGTGGAGGCCGTGGTAAAAAACAGAACCATGTGAACACTTTGTCAAAGACATTATTTATACGCTTGCGTGGAAGTGTGGTGTGAAAAACTTTGTGTTGCAATTTTGAATTTTTAGATTATCCCGCCTTTGTTTTCCTTGTTACTGAGAGTTTGTGCTTGTAAAAAATAAATAAAAATCATTCCCGTTGAAGTGCGAAACAGACACAAAACATATAACTAGCATTCCAAAATTATAATTCAGGTTGAGTGTAGAGTATTCACTGTTCACACTGCTTTTTCGTACATTCCTAAATTTGAAAGTCAACATGTTGAACAGCTTGCTAGGTGTATTCACAAATTCCACTTCAAAAAATCTGGTTGTTTTTCGCAGCAAAGGTTTAATTTCACAGATTATTTTGATACATTGTCATATTTTTTGATTTTGATTTGGTTTTGTTTGCTCACAGCATCTTTGTGATTTTTTTTTTAAACGAGCTTGATTTTGTGTGTAACTTGTGCTATGCTTTTTAATTTGGAAAAACATTCTGAGTCGACCTTTTCACTGCAGCCATCTTGTTCCTTGTATTCATGATAGTTTTTTTATAACCCTGCTTCCAAAACAATTCGAGCACCAGACTATTCTGTTTGACCTCGTCCGTTTTGTGAAAAGTGGAAAATGTTCCAAGATGGCTGGAGCAAGAGGGAAGTCTCGAAGAAGAATCTTATCAGCACAACTGCAAGTCTAATAGAGATTGGTTTTCTGTCATCTGTAAATATACAAAACTAATTTATTTTTTCCAAGGAAAGCCTTTCTTCAGACAAGCTTACAGCTATGCAACGTAACGTTTTACATAAAGTAAATTTTGTACAAAATATTTTTTAGAGTTTTTATAAGTGTTTGTGCTTCCAGGTTTCCATGCCAACCGCAAGACTTAATTGTGAGATTTTCTTATTGATTATTTTTTACCGAATGATCATGACGTAACCAAAGTATTCAGCCTATGATGGTTTTTCACCGGATGTGCCTAAGATTTGTTCTTAAATTTTGTGTACGAATTCTAAGGAGTTATATTTTTTTGGATGACAAAATAAAGTGAAACAATTTTGCTTTGAAATGAAAACAAATTGGTTTAAGTGTGCATTTGCTTAAGATGCCTTTTAATTGTTTTTTTTAACCTGTTAATTGTGTTTTCCACAACATGAACATTCGAAATGTTCATAATTAATGGGAAATTTGATGGTTTCTGGGTTTGAAACAAGTTCTTGGATTGGACATGGGGGTGGGGCGTTGAACGGGACCTTTGGGCGGGGTAATAATAACATCCAAAGATCAATGAGATGGGGATGATAATGGATAACACAATTGACGTTGGGAAGAGGACTGGGGGTTGTTGCGGGCGTTCAAAAAAAATTGTCTAATTTGAATGCGGGAGTTGACTTACCCGGGAATTTACTCGGAATGTACTCGGCTAAAACACAACAAGAACATGGCAACAATACATTTAGGGGGGGGGGGGGCAACAATTGAACTAAATAAACGAACGAACGCAGAAAACAAGAAGATGCTGCAGAAAATTTACGAATGATAGCCCCCCCCCCCCCCCCCCCAATAACTGACTAATTTCCAGTGGGGTCATTATGTGTTTTCTTGGTCAACACATCAAAATAAAGGCATGTGCAATGACACGGGTACATTGTGGTATTACTAGAACAGGGTGGGTCGTTAAGACCATTATACACTTTCGGTAAACAGTATTGTCCAAGTCCCACACTTCGTGTATCACAACTTATATATAAAATAACAATCCTGTGGAAATTTAGGCTCAATCGGACATCGGAGTCGGGAGAAAATAACGGGAAAACCCATTCCTGTTTTCGCGCGTTTCGCCGTGTCATGACATGTGTTTATAACAAATCCGTAATTCTCGCTAACGAGAATTTATATTGTTTTACTGTTTTCTCACAAAGTAAAGCATTTCATGGACTAATATTTCAAAAGAAGTCTTTCACCATTACCTTCTGTAAACCCTGTAAATTATTTGTAAATCTGTGAACTTTTTTCTGTACCGAAAGGGTCCAATGGCTTTATTAAGACCATTGAAATCATTTGATGACTATACATGTAGGCGTACATGTACATGTATATCTAAACAACGGCCAACCCTATCTTGGTCTGATCATAAAACAATCTGAATCTAAAAAGTGCTGTGACATCTTTAAGATTGTGTACGAAATATGTCTCTTTAAAACTTTGCATGCTGCACAATTTAAGAGCATTCATCAAATTCACCAAGAAGGGATGTATGAACACCACTTCAGATCCCTGAATTTTTGCTGAAATCAATGCTTAGTATAGAATAGATAGGCGTGATGTCTTAAAAGAGCAGTGCTACATTCCGTCTCCTGCGCTTTTGCACAAAAAACGCGGGAAACTGTGGTCCATGCTCAGACCATACGACTATAGCAACCACGCATTGCGCAACCTCTCTCGTGGGAGGCGTGTGCTGATGATGTTGAAGTGCCACGTTCTCTGTTTTTTAAGTACCCCCCCCCCCCTGATCGCAGAAGAAGAGCCTTGGTTCTGTGGACCAAACAAACATTAAGGTTTGCTTTGCTCTGGGATCAAATAATGGTAAAAAGAGGGCTTAAGATCCCAGTCTAGATCCCAAGACGGCAGCAGAGAAAACACAAGTGGTAATTATATAAAGAAGAGAAAACTTTGCACAATGCCTTGAGTGTGCACTGGATTAACTTTGCCAAATTAATTTGTAAGGTCAGTGCACTGCGACGATGACACCGTAAGTTGGTCCCAATTGTAAACCCATCGTTATATGACCAATGATAAATAACCCCCTTTTAATTTTGGTTGAATTCTTCCGAACACAGAGATGAGAGAAAAACTGCCAGCTCCAAATGAAGATGACACAGGATGGATAGTTCAGGAATAACCTAGGCAGGAATTTTCTAAGCTCTTTTCATCTTGTGAGTTCCTCTAAACATAGAGATGAAAACAAGCCTTCCGACTTAACATGAGGATGGCTACAAGATGGATAGTTCAGAAAGAACCTAGACATGACTTGTACAAATCTCCTTTCATCTTGGTACAGTATTTGGTCGAGTCCTCCCAAACATTAGAGATGGAAACAAGCCTGCCGACTTCGAATGAGGATGACTACAGGATGGAAAGACAAAATAACCTAGAAAGGACTTGTACAAATCGTTTCATACAATTTTCAATCAGTTTGCCGCAAACCCCAAAATAAACACTTTGTAACGATTTCGCAAAGCAACGTCCCCACGGCTATTAACCCATAGGTGAAGATGACCCAGCAGACACGATGGCGCGCGGGTCGGTAGCACTTCAAGCACGGCGTCTGAAAGGTAGCAGAGCGCGTCGATTCCCGGGGAACATTCCCACGGTTTTACGTCGTCTGAGAGTTGATAATGAATAGATTATTAATGACAATTCCGGTGCCTTCAGTCAGAGAGAATACAGGGACCATTTACCCGTTTTGTAGCGGTAATGACTGAGTGCATATCTTATTTTGTGAATTGTAAGCAGCAGTGAACACTTATTTCACGTCATTTCATATAATTGGTTGTTCTTATATATTTAACAAAAGAGTGGTCAGACAGAATACTAGGACAATGCACCCTAATTATATCGCTAATGAGTGCACTGTTAAATGTCTTTACTTTGTATTGTAAATTGTCAGTGTCTACTGTCTAGTAAACCACCTGATGATGTATAGATACCGATTTCATATTGTGACAAAGTTGCTAAACCCGAATTCTCACAGACGTCATTACAAATAATTTGTTGTTTTTATACTGACATTGTTTTTTTAAAAGCGTTTAATTAAATCATGGAGCTTGAATTCGATGTGATATATTGAGGTTATTCCTTTAGATGGATCTTGGAATAACTGTTTGATTGTCGTTTGTGGGGGAATTATAAGCGAAAGGTTCCTGTGGGCATTGGTAGAAATTTGAACTAAAAAACAAGCAGGGAACTTCAGAGCATGTTTCTTTATCCTAATAATATTGGGCCGTGTGGCGAATCAAGCGGCTACGGCTCTCTACGGCTGTTAGCCGGATGACCCATGAAAACGTTGGAGAATAGGACTTTATGGCTTTCCAGCCATAGCCACTGGCAAAACCACCAATTAGGACACGGCTTCAGTCTTGTTTGGAAAAAAACCCACCCAAAAACAAAACAAGATGGCGCTCTTTTGGAGAAATTCCCTGAGGGGCTGTTGCTGCCCACGCTGCACCCCAACCGTTAACCGCAGACAAGGAACTAGACCCCGAGTGTACGTTTAAACACAAGAGACATAAACATAATCCACGCCCTGGTGGTTATAACATTATGATCATTTCCAACCCCTTCCGTTTTCAGTGCATTTCGTCATAATTTTGTTGACAAATAACCCACAAAATTGTTTTCATTTCTGATGAGCATAAAATAATAAACACAGAACGGATGTCAACAAGACAAAGTGGGTTTCTGCTTGGGCGATCACTGTGTCCGGTTGCATGACACGGCGGCACAGGCAATGAGATATGAATTTGTTATTACTAAAACAACCGTGACGTAATCCACAACATAATTCGCGGAAAACCCAGTCCAATATGTACGTGGACACGGACAGCGCCCTCAACGGTACACCTGCGTAAATGCACCTGTATAAGCTCAATTAAAAAAAGCGATCCGCATTCTTTGGAACACGAATGGAGCAAATATTGTGTTTTGAACAACAGCAGAAGAAGCCGGGTAATGTCTGAAGTTGTAACACCTCGTTAATGTACCCCCGTATTGTCTAATTAACTCAATACACTCCCCAACAATATGGCGAACGCAACTTGTTAAAACAGCACACCACCAATTTCTACGTAACGCTAATAGAGCTACTCAATACCCATTTAAAATCAATAAAGACAATTCTTCAGTCTTGCTGTTCACTCATTCACATCACCACCCCGAAGAACATTAATCTTACGATTCCCAAACGACCCCACGCTCATTGATTATACTTCCCTTTCTTCTCATTTTTTATTCCAACAGAGTGTGGCCCCCTTTTTGCCGGTATGGAAACATGATAAATTCCCATTGTTCGAGACACAAGAACACCAGTCTAAAGTTGGCACTGCGATATCGAACAGCCTGTCATTTCCCCCAGTGTATCTTTTTACTTGAAGTTATTTTATAGCTCCCTGGTCTAACACCATCACGACCAGACATCATTTTATTGTTCAGGTAACAAACAATCACCCTCAGAACAACAGGTTACCTGTCTGGCGGCCTGGTCTCAGATCGATTGACAAATAAAACGTGGTTGAAGCTGAGGTTTTAAGCCTGTGTCAAGATACTCACATAAGAACCACGAACCACATTCCCACGGCATTGCAATTGCACGTGTGTTTACACGGCGCCCCGAAGCAATTGTCTTCCTGTAGTGTAAAGTTGGCATCCTCAAAAAAAAAATCCTGACTTTTACTTTAAGGATTCCCTTTTTAGAATCGATGTAGAAGAACAACAATTCCCCATTGAAAAGCAATACGACAGTTGCATTTTTGATGTACGGGAAAAACTCTGTGCCCTTTTAAAAAAAGCACAGCTGAGCCAGTTTCGTAAATCTTGTAAGACATTTTCTGATTACAGGCGACCTTCAGCACAATTTGTATCTGTAAGCAAAGCAAAAAGTGTAATCCAACGAACAGCTACACCAAATGACCAAACAAACAAATAACAGACGGTGCGATAATGAAACACTGACACGCACTTATACTGGAAACCATGTTTCTTAATATTCAACAAACAAACAAACTGCAAGGTTTTCAATGGTAACAACCTGTTTTTAACAACCTGTTTTTATGTAATTTGCAGGAGAATTTATGTGAATGCATTAAGTTTGTGGTCCACATTATATGTACTTTGCTGCATAGATTTGTTCTTGAGAACTTGTCTTGCGAATTTACTCTGCTGCCACAGTGTAAGATTTCGGAATTTGGGAGACAACTTTCCGGTCTGTTAGCTTGAGTACCAGGCCCGAGCTGTAGCTCTGAAAAGAACCGCCCTGCTCCTAGCTGATCGCAATGTAGATAGACAATCGGCAGGAACAACTGCTTTCGCTTTCTGGGACGAGATGACTTCTCGTTATCAATTTCAGTGCTGCTGAGCGAGTTCTTATCGTGTGGACTTCTCGTTATGGACGCATTGAACCCTTCCTAAGTTAGGACGGGTTATTCGTCCTAAATTGAGCCTCGAGATAGGATTAACCATAGCGTTTCTTAAAATCGGCTACATACTGGTATCTGTATATGAATTTAGAGGTTTCAGTGTTGAGTCACTGCACTGAGTTTCTGTGGCTTTTTTATTGAGCAATTTTGAATAGTTTCGTTCTTTGAAAACTTTGCGGCCGGATACCAATTGCCCCGTCCCAACGTTCTCACGGTCCCCGGGTAAACAATTCCTGTATATAAGGTGATAATCAATATAAAGCGTTGATGGTCGTTGTCCTTGGGGTTTATAGGGTGGGGGATCGGTGACTGAACGTGCCGCCGGACCACAGGCTCAGTATCCTGGGCGGATGTTCTTGGTGTAACTTCACAACCCTCTTTGCACTTGACATTATACAGATTATGCGATAACAAAAACCTTCTTTTACCCTTTTTCAAAGACACGACTGATGGAATTCTGAAAATGTTTGAGAAAGAAAATCCACCCTCTCCATGAGAAGTAGAACTTTTCAAACGGTTTAACTTCTTAAAATGCGCACTTCACTATTAAATATATCCATGGAGGTGGTATAACAATTGATTTAGAAATAGACACGCTGCGACAGTTTAATTTATTAGTCAGCAACATGCATAGTCAAAGACAAAATATCAACTTGACTATTTCATTAGTGGAGGCAAGACCCATAACAAGCAAACGGTTGTGGTGGGTGGGATGTCCTGAATTAAACAAAACAAAAATGGAAACTAAGGCCGTGTCCGAAACGACGACTTCGGCTACAGCTACGGCTAGATCGCGCGCGTCTGCTATTCTTCAACACTGGTAGACGCGCTGATCTAGCCGTAGCTGTAGCCGAAGTCGTCGTTTCGGACACGGCCTTACTTTCAAAATTACCCAACCAAGACCATTCCTCAATGGATGTACCATGGATGTACCAATACAGTAATAATAATAATAATAATAATAATAATAATAATAATAATAATAATAATAATAATAATAATAATAATAATAATAATAATAATAATAATAATAATAATAATAATAATAATAATAATAATGAGAACTTATAAAGCGCACAAATCCATCAAAGTGTTCATGGCGCTAAATACAAAGAATAATATTTACTATACAATAACCAAAATTGAAACGTAAGCCTAAGCTAAGAAGAAATCCAGAACATGTTGAAGAGAAATACAGTACAAATGCAATATCAAAGAAAACATCGAAGGGTAGAAATCAAACCATTTTCTCAAATACTTGGTTGAAAAGATGTGCCTTAAGGTTTTTCTTAAATTGTGTTAAAGAAACAGATGATTTAAGGCCATAAGTAGGTCTACTTGCACGATTTCTATCTCTATTCTCCTGGTTCTAAGGATCGTGGGAAACTGTACAATGTAATAGTTTATCAAGTCTCTATATCTGCACCCAGGACCTCATAAACAGAGGGTGTCGTGGTAAACAAAACCACAATTAGTTCCGAGAAGGTGCTCTTAGCACCCTTTCGATTCAATTAACTGTTGGGTGGGGGCCGGCAACGCGGACGGATACCCCCTTACCATCATGGACCTCCGTGACTGTACTAAACTGGACCCTGGATTTCTGAACGTCTATGTGGGTGGCTGGGTTGAATTGAAGAGGATGGGTGCCATTTTCTGCAGATGTTTTTTTAGAAAATAGTCACTTATTTTTTTCGGGCAGATTTCTTTTGCCAAATTCTTGGGCGAGTGTTGGGGTGGGATTGTATTGTGTGTGTGTGTGGAGGGGGGGGGGGGTAGTAGGGCTTGGATTTATGTATATCTGTTGAAGCATGGAGGTAGAATTCCATGGTTGAAGTCTGGACCATTGTTTATTTGACCACTCCATGAATTTTCTTTTTTTTAAGACATTCCATGGCAACGCCGTGGTTTGAGCTGTGGCGTAACATATTAATGTCTTTTCACACAGGGCACGTTTTGTACAATATTACATGCTTGCTACGTTGAATTTAGCAAAGAAAATCTAATCACGTTTTTGTGCTCACCGTGAAATAGGGCCCTCGTCGTAACTACCAATAATGTGCTTACGGGAGTCTGTTTCTGACGCTGTTTGATTGAACCATATTGAACCATGGAGATATATTTAGCTCCATGATTGAACCAGAGATCTCTGATTGTATCATGTTGATAGTGCAATAATGTGAAGAAGAAAACGCCGGAATTTGATACGTTCCTTCTGAGCCACCATAACATTAATCAGCTTAATAATGCGCTAATTGAAGGTGACGAAGATTATAAGTCCGGATTTACAACTCAGTGGTTTAGTGGTTTAAGAGACCGTGGGAAACTGGCAAATAAATTACTACACTGCAATCTATACCCCAATCCACTAAACCAAGGTGATGGCCAGCTAATTGACTGGAACTGATTTGGCATACAAGAAGAAAAAACCTTGCAGGTACCTAAAACTTCTTGGCAGAACTCTCCCTCTTTAATCTCCAATAATATCTTTCATAAAACATAAAAACGAAGCAGTAGCCGAAACTAGGGCAATTTTTAGGGGGCACAAGGGGTGCACTTCTGGCAAACTAAAAACTGTAGGTCCCTTTTCAGCGATCTCATTTATTGGGAGTAAGGACCCCTTTCTGGTTGTATATGCCACCGAGTGTACAACCATAACGGGGTTCGAACCCCCGTGTTTTGATTACCTTGGGCATTCAAAGATAAAGCATCGAGCAATGACCTGTTCCTCGCTCTATCTCTATGGAGAAAGGTAGTTGTTTTAGCTGCTGCATCAATATTGAACCCCAACGTTTTGAACATGAAAAACGAAACTTAAGAGTTTTGAGTTTTTATACCAACCCTACCTAAACTAAAGTGGTTCATTACGATCAGAGTTTTGTTGTCGCTGTTAGGCTGCATCCAAACTACGACCTGCTCGTGCAATCCCAATAAAGACTACGGCCTGAACTTTTGGTTTCATCATGGAGGAAGGAAGGAAGGAAGGGGTGAAGTTATTGCATATAGCCCCAAAACTTGTCACTTACCTTTGAGGCTTTTCTCCATGGTTGAAGCCACAGTCAGTGAGCCGGACAATGCATTTTGTACCAAGAGTTCAATCGTGCCATCAAATCCTGTTAGAGAGGGTTGTGACAAAATGGTGGCGCATGAAAGTCAACTGATGAAACCCCATGACAATGTGGCATTGTGTTCCATTGTGTTTTGGGAATCCCAAGAATTCTTAAGTGAGTTTGAGGAAGGGGGGGGGGGGACACTTCTGCATAAAGATGAAAAGAGTGTGTTTAAGCACATCCTTCAATTAAATTAAAATGTAAAAAGGAAACACATTTGCCGAAACCCGGGACAATTCAGAACTCATGCGAGTTCTCCGGGGATTTGAACCAGGGACCTTCAGATCTTCAGTCTGACGCTCTCCCAACTAAGCTATTTCGGCAGTTGTTATTTCTTGACTAATATAGCAGAACTTGTTGATGAATATTTCATATTAAATATTTAAACTTAAGCCAAAACATGGCTGCCGAAACCCGGGACAATTCAGAACTCATGCAAGTTCTCCGGGGATTTGAACCAGGGACCTTCAGATCTTCAGTCTGACGCTCTCCCAACTGAGCTATTTCGGCAGTTGTTATTTCTTAACTAATTTAGCAGGATTTCTTGATAAATATTTCATATTAAATATTTAAACTTAAGCTAAAAAATGGCTGCCGAAACCCGGGACAATTCAGAACTCATGCAAGTTCTCCGGTGATTTGAACCAGGGACCTTCAGATCTTCAGTCTGACGCTCTCCCAACTGAGCTATTTCGGCAGTTGTTATTTCTTGACTAATTTAGCAGGATTTCTTGATGAAAATTCCATTTTAAAAATTTAAACTTAAGCCAAAAAAAATTGCTGCCGAAACCCGGGAGAATTCAGAACTCATGCGAGTTCTCCGGGGATTTGAACCAGGGACCTTCAGATCTTCAGTCTGACGCTCTCCCAATTGAGCTATTTCGGCAGTTGTTATTTCTTGACTAAATTAGCAGAATTTGTTGATGAATATTTCATTTAAAAAATTTAAACTTAAGCCAAAAAATGGCTGCCGAAACCCGGGACAATTCAGAACTCATGCGAGTTCTCCGGAGTTTTGAACCAGGGACCTTCAGATCTTCAGTCTGACGCTCTCCCAACTGAGCTATTTCGGCATTTGTTATTTCTTGACTTATATGGCAGAATTTGTTGATGAATATTTCAAATTAAATATTTAAACTTAAGCTAAAAAATTGCTGCCGAAACCCGGGACAATTCAGAACTCATGCAAGTTCTCCGGGGATTTGAACCAGGGACCTTCAGATCTTCAGTCTGACGCTCTCCCAACTGAGCTATTTCGGCAGTTGTTATTTCTTGACTAATTTAGCAGGATTTCTTGATGAATATTCCATTTAAAAAATTTAAACTTAAGCCAAAAAAAATGGCTGCCGAAACCCGGGACAATTCAGGACTCATGCGAGTTCTCCGGGGATTTGAACCAGGGACCTTCAGATCTTCAGTCTGACGCTCTCCCAACTGAGCTATTTCGGCAGTTGTTATTTCTTGACTAAATTAGAAGAATTTGTTGATGAATATTTCATTTAATTTTTTTAAACTTAAGCCAAAAAATGGCTGCCGAAACCCGGGACAATTCAGAACTCATGCAAGTTCTCCGGGGATTTGAACCAGGGACCTTCAGATCTTCAGTCTGACGCTCTCCCAACTGAGCTATTTCGGCAGTTGTTATTTCTTGACTTATATAGCAGAATTTGTTGATGAATATTTCAAATTAAATATTTAAACTTAAGCTAAAAAATTGCTGCCGAAACCCGGGACAATTCAGAACTCATGCAAGTTCTCCGGGGATTTGAACCAGGGACCTTCAGATCTTCAGTCTGACGCTCTCCCAACTGAGCTATTTCGGCAGTTGTTATTTCTTGACTAATTTAGCAGGATTTCTTGATGAATATTCCATTTAAAAAATTTAAACTTAAGCCCAAAAAAATGACTGCCGAAACCCGGGACAATTCAGGACTCATGCGAGTTCTCCGGGGATTTGAACCAGGGACCTTCAGATCTTCAGTCTGACGCTCTCCCAACTGAGCTATTTCGGCAGTTGTTATTTCTTGACTAAATTAGAAGAATTTGTTGATGAATATTTCATTTAATTTTTTTAAACTTAAGCCAAAAAATGGCTGCCGAAACCCGGGACAATTCAGAACTCATGCAAGTTCTCCGGGGATTTGAACCAGGGACCTTCAGATCTTCAGTCTGACGCTCTCCCAACTGAGCTATTTCGGCAGTTGTTATTTCTTAACTAATTTTGCAGGATTTCTTGATAAATATTTCATATTAAATATTTAAACTTAAGCAAAAAAATGGCTGCCGAAACCCGGGACAATTCAGAACTCATGCAAGTTCTCCGGGGATTTGAACCAGGGACCTTCAGATCTTCAGTCTGACGCTCTCCCAATCGGCAGTTGTTATTTCTTGACTAATTTAGCAGGATTTCCTGATGAAAATTCCATTTTAAAAATTTAAACTTAAGCAAAAAAAAAATGGCTGCCGAAACCCGGGACAATTCAGAACTCATGCGAGTTCTCCGGAGTTTTGAACCAGGGACCTTCAGATCTTCAGTCTGACGCTCTCCCAACTGAGCTATTTCGGCAGTTGTTATTTCTTGACTTATATAGCAGAATTTGTTGATGAATATTTCAAATTAAATATTTAAACTTAAGCTAAAAAATGGCTGCCGAAACCCGGGACAATTCAGAACTCATGCGAGTTCTCCGGAGTTTTGAACCAGGGACCTTCAGATCTTCAGTCTGACGCTCTCCCAACTGAGCTATTTCGGCAGTTGTTATTTCTTGACTTATATACCAGAATTTGTTGATGAATATTTCAAATTAAATATTTAAACTTAAGCTAAAAAATTGCTGCCGAAACCCGGGACAATTCAGAACTCATGCAAGTTCTCCGGGGATTTGAACCAGGGACCTTCAGATCTTCAGTCTGACGCTCTCCCCACTGAGCTATTTCGGCAGTTGTTATTTCTTGACTAATTTAGCAGGATTTCTTGATGAATATTTCATTTTAAAAATTTAAACTTAAGCCAAAAAGAATGGCTGCGGAAACCCGGGACAATTCAGAACTCATGCGAGTACTCCGGGGATTTGAACCAGGGACCTTCAGATCTTCAGTCTGACGCTCTCCCCACTGAGCTATTTCGGCAGTTGTTATTTCTTGACTAAATTAGCAGAATTTGTTGATGAATATTTCATTTAATTTTTTTAAACTTAAGCCAAAAAATGGCTGCCGAAACCCGGGACAATTCAGGACTCATGCGAGTTCTCCGGGGATTTGAACCAGGGACCTTCAGATCTTCAGTCTGACGCTCTCCCAACTGAGCTATTTCGGCAGTTGTTATTTCTTGACTAAATTAGAAGAATTTGTTGATGAATATTTCATTTAATTTTTTTAAACTTAAGCCAAAAAATGGCTGCCGAAACCCGGGACAATTCAGAACTCATGCAAGTTCTCCGGGGATTTGAACCAGGGACCTTCAGATCTTCAGTCTGACGCTCTCCCAACTGAGCTATTTCGGCAGTTGTTATTTCTTGACAAATATAGCAGGATTTCTTGATGAATATTCCATTTTAAAAATTTAAACTTAAGCCAAAAAAAATGGCTGCCGAAACCCGGGACAATTCAGAAGTCATGCGAGTTCTCCGGGAATTTGAACCAGGGACCTTCAGATCTTCAGTCTGACGCTCTCCCAACTGAGCTTTTTCGGCAGTTGTTATTTCTTGACTAAATTAGAAGAATTTGTTGATGAATATTTCATTTAATTTTTTTAAACTTAAGCCAAAAAATGGCTGCCGAAACCCGGGACAATTCAGAACTCATGCAAGTTCTCCGGGGATTTGAACCAGGGACCTTCAGATCTTCAGTCTGACGCTCTCCCAACTGAGCTATTTCGGCAGTTGTTATTTCTTGACTAAATTAGCAGAACTGGTTGATGAATATTTCATTAAAAAAATTTAAACTTAAGCAAAAAAATGGCTTCCGAAACCCGGGACAATTCAGAACTCATGCAAGTTCTCCGGGGATTTGAACCAGGGACCTTCAGATATTCAGTCTGACGCTCTCCCAACTGAGCTATTCGGCAGTTGTTATTTCTTGACTAATTTAGCAGGATTTCTTGATGAATATTCCATTTAAAAAATTTAAACTTAAGCCAAAAGATGGCTGCCGAAACCCGGGACAATTCAGAACTCATGCAAGTTCTCTGGGGATTTGAACCAGGGACCTTCAGATCTTCAGTCTGACGCTCTCCCAACTGAGCTATTTCGGCAGTTGTTATTTCTTGACTAAATTAGAAGAATTTGTTGATGAATATTTCATTTAAAATTTTTAAACTTAAGCCAAAAAATGGCTGCCGAAACCCGGGACAATTCAGAACTCATGCGAGTTCTCCGGAGTTTTGAACCAGGGACCTTCAGATCTTCAGTCTGACGCTCTCCCAACTGAGCTATTTCGGCACGCATGAATTAGGGAAAGAAATGTGGACCAAAGAACTGGTTTTATTGCTTGTCGAATACGCACGAGACTTGCAAAGTCTGTTGCGATTACTTCGGCTAAATAACTGTATCTAAAGTCTCAATGTCACTGATAACAATATCTGAATATTGTGCAATACAGTTGGAAAACGAAAGCGGGAATCTTATTTAGAAGCTAATAATTAATTGCGATTACTTCCGCTCAACAACTGTATCGTAAGTCTCTTAGCTTCACGATTAAAACCACCGATAAAAATCGACTTCACACGCTGCATGCACTGTGGAGTATTGTGCAATCTAACAGTGGGAAAATCGAAAGCGGAATTTTTTTTAGTAACTCAATAATTAGTCACTAAATACAGAGGTATGTCAAAGGCGGCTTCATACAGTCAGGCGATCGGAAGTATTTCTACATCCGCCGCCGGAGGGGCGCACCTCCCAGTAAAACGACGGTAGCGCGTGGCTTGGCTCCGCCCGTGGGAAGAAACCGAATCAGAACAATTGTGTACTGGTAAGCTGGGGTCTTTAATTGAGAAAATAGACAGAATTAATCGCTGGAATGGACTCCACTTCCTGAAAGAGGTGGATGAACTCAGCAGAATCGCATCTGTCTTTTATTATTTTTTTTAACCGATCTTGAAACCTGCACCCCATTTTTCTCTTTAATAGTGTTTATTAAAACCATTGTGTATGAGTGCTTTTGAATTTTAAACAAATCGTAAAATTGCCATCACACCTGGCTGAATTTCAAGCAGACATTATTTTCATGGTTATTAACTTATTGGTAATGCGTTGGGTGTAACCATGGTGTAGCTATTATGAGAGGGGTAGTGGGGTGCTAAATGGATGTCTGCCCCTTCCTGATGGGTCCGTCAAATGATTACCAGTATAAAAAAGGATGACATATTTGGTAAAAAAGAGTATAATATCGGTAGTACTTTCAGAACATTTATTCAAGACGTTCTAATTACATAATGACTAATCACATTAAACCAAACTGCTCGAGCTTTCGTAACAACGACTTCATCAGATGCAACTCTGAGGATGCAATCAATGAAGGGGGACAAGCCAAGTACAATGTAGTTGGGTATTATAAAAGAAAATAGGGTGAATGAACCCAATAACAAAGGGTTGAGTAGGTGACTATAAAGATAAAGCGTCTATTCCTGGTATTGGGACGCATGAATCCACGGTTCCTTTGAAGTCCTCGACCAAAACAATTTATAATCTTGATAAGTAAACTAGTACATTTTATTTAATGTGATCATTTCAATTTTTTCTGAAAACTATTTTTCCATTTACATGTAGACAATATAAGTTTTATCTGCAAGCAAAAAGTAAACGGTGTAATTGGAAGAGCACTGCAAAAGAACTTATTAAAAAATGGAAATGGAAAGTACAATTCTAATTGTCAAGAAGTGCCTCTTTAGAAAACAAAAGTTGCCTCGGCGTTGTGGTACAGGTAAAGAGTGAGATTAAATAGTTAACTTGTCTTCCGTCGCCAGTGGAGGCACGGTCGCAAGTGAAGGTTTTAAATTTGTCAATTTGTCTCCCCCTAACCCTAAAGAATAATAGCTCTTTAAACGCACCCCCAAATAAAAGAAACAACGGCAGTAAAACGCAGCAAGAGAGCATCTTCATCAACAGAAGCCTCATCCGCATCCAATGTGCCGAGACTCTTTTCTCACAAATACGTGCCGGCCCCTTATTAATTGGATAAGAGTGTTAGAAGGGTAACAATTAAAGTCAATTTTATGACCGAAACGGTCGTAAAAATGACAAATTGACACGGAGAGAGACAAATGGCTATCATTAAACGTGACAGTCCACTGGTGTAGAATTTTTTTTTATTTGAAGCGGTTTTACTGGAAAATGTATGAGCGTTTGGGGAGGGTGCCAATATAGAATTCCACCAATGTTTCTATACAGTGTTGATGACAGCATAGCTCCGTGATGACAGGGTTGCGAACAGGGTCCAATTTTATAGAGCTGCTAAGCACAAAAAATTGCTTGGCGTTAAATTGTTTGCCTTAATAGAAACAGGATTACGAACCAAATCTCTACGTGATTTTCAGGATAAGCAAACAACAGGTTAATACCAGTAACAAGCAATATGCAAAAGATGGAAACTTGGTTGGTCATCCTGTTTTTATCAAGGAATAAATTTCATGCTAAGCAATTCGTCGTGCTTAGCAGCTCTATGAAATTCGGCTCTGGTGGATTGCATTCCAGAAGGGATCGGTCGGTGGTAGATGGGTAGTGGGTTGACGGACTTATGGCGGGGAGTCATTGTGTTGGAATGAATGGACGCATTTTGACCACAGTAGATCGTGGGTGGCTTTAAGAAAAAGTAGGAGGAGATTTTAAGGTTAGGAATTTCAAATAAAAGAGGGGGATGCTCAGTTGTCGCAATGTTCAATATGTTATACCATGACTGAGATTATTGCTTGAATGTTTGAATTTCAAAACAAGAAAGGTTGTATATAGAGTAATTTCAAACAAAAGTATGTCATGACAAGTTAACTGGAGAATCTCTTGGTCGTTAGTGACATTTCAAAGCACCTGTAGTGGTAAAGATTGTGACGGCGATTCCGGTGACAATCGTACCGGGACAATGACAAGCGGCAGCGATGACATGATCGACAACGACTTTAAGGTGCCAAGATTT
The DNA here is from genome assembly GCF_902459465.1 of Asterias rubens. Lineage (NCBI taxonomy): Eukaryota > Metazoa > Echinodermata > Asteroidea > Forcipulatida > Asteriidae > Asterias > Asterias rubens. The sequence continues at coordinate 6,551,772 of NC_047079.1, read as the reverse complement.
TGAGACAGTCTCTTTCCCTTGTGGTTTAAATATAATGTGGAAGGTTTTCAAAATTACAGACATGCGATGTTTCTAAAATGAGGAAACCTTCCAGCCCACAAGAACTATTTGGAGAGTTTATCGGTTATTAGTCTATTAAGAAAACTGGGTGAGCTCAGCCGATCAGCTGATGATTGTAGCGTGACCAGAGGGGGGGGGGGGGGTTCATAAGTACGGACCACTGAACAGCGTCTCAAAAGAATCTCCTGAGACACACTTTCAAATCGATATCATCATCCACACCAGAGCACATCGATACCAGGATACGTTTACAAAACCACATTATTATGGGTCCAGCTTCAGGTCAACCGTGCAGCGAAATTCCGCTACCGTCCCGTCTTAAATTCCGTCAGTTAAGAAGCGTGGGAAAGCGAGCACAGCGTCCGTAACTCAACTCTGCCTCTCCACCGTTCGTCAACCCGGTACCTAATTAGTATAAGAATACGCCTGACACGCGACTCTGTTTGGTACCCGGGACCAGCGGCTCACTTTCCCCACTTCAAACGCAGAATGTTTTATGAAAGTCCGAAAGATAAAAAAGTTCTATGTGTCGCATTTCCGGTTTCTATTGTTTGGGTTTTGTGGAAGGGAATCTGACTTGGGGGTGGGTTCGAGAGGAGGGTAAAAAACCTGCCCCGATTTAGGGGGAATAATGGGGGTCCACCATTTTTTATACGGCTCTTTTGTGATGTTTGATATCAAATGGCTTTCACTTGATCTATTGTGCGCCGCAGTGTTTACTTGAAGTACAAGAGCAACCTGGCTACACAGCAGGTAGACTAATTGCCTCTAATTAAACGAAAGTAAGAGGGTAAACAAAGTTTCTTTGAGATGATTTAAATCAATTTTTTCTTTTCACCAAAATATCCGTTTGAGATTTTCTCCCACGGAAATCAAGGGGGGGCCTTTTATAACGCTCTAAAGAGACCAGAACCCGACGAGACAAGCCACAGTTAAATAACAAAACAGTTGCTACGGGCAAAACAAGTATATTTATACAGTATTTAAAAAAAAACATACGGATCAGTAACTGCCATTTTGTGTGACTTACAATGGGTCGTTGGAGTCACACAAACTTGTATCTGTTGTGACTTTAAAACATCGAATTTCTCAGAATCGAATTTTCGGGTGGAAAATGTTCGCATTCTTTAAAACTACAGTACAATACATCAAATGCGTCGTTTCTGACAATGTTTTATAACTATTATCGACATCCCTCCATTTCTCTGTTACCAAGTAAGTTTTTTATGATCATCAGTTTTTTGAGTAATTACCTAAGGTATATCCATAGAGCATGGGTATATATACATTTCTACCTCCATGGTATATCGTACTAAGGAGCAAGAGCATTGCTCTTCATGACCGAATTGTTGGGGCTCTTTCTGACTAAAGCTAACCCTATTGTGTACCAATCAGAAAATGTCTCTCTATATACGATTTATACATCACTAACAACATTTAAAAATCTTGTTTTGAATTCATTTAATGAGTGTTTGTGCGGCATGCATCAGTAGAAAGGATCCAAAAATAACCCTCCGAAAACACCTTTATAACAGTACACCGAACTCCGGGGTTGTGGTCGCACCATATTGGGAGGACACCCCTGTCGAAAACCCCCGCACCTTGCCAGGAAAACTCCCCAAGCTCACGTGGCCACACACCGGTAGATTTCCGGTACAAGTGGAGAGCATAAAATATGGATTCAATTTCAGGAGGAGGAAAGACATCGAAATCAAATCCACCGAATTCTAATCGACTCTACCTTGTTTTTACGATCGGGTCATATTGGAGGCATGGAATAATCTTTTACATATGTTCGCGAATTTGAGCGGTTTGTGTCCGCCGGAACATGACCCTTTCTCGCTGCATGAAACGATGACAAGGCGAAATAATTACTATTAATCGAGAGCTTTCGTTTTGTTTCAAAACTGACACAAGATCGCTAATTACAGTTTATTATCAGGAAATCATGTGTCTTTCATCAACTGGAAACGTTGAACTGTGATGTATAGCCTGAGAACCAATACAAAAACACCGTCAATTCGTTTTACTGGAATTCATGTACGAGTCAGTTGCAAAATGTTTGGGCCCAAATTATAGAGCTGCTTACAGATAAGTACAAAAGGTGCCACAACAAAAATGAACACAACAAAATTGTGTTTACAGAAGAAGGTTACCAGCCAAAACGCCATTCCACATGTACCAATTGTATGTCTCTTTTGCTACAAAGTGTAAAACGGCAGAAGAAAAATAACCTTGTTCATGTCGTGTGAATAATAATGACAAATGGGAAATGGACAACAAGTTTGCAATACTACACAGAAATCGTTTAAACCTGTTGTGATTCCGTCTGACCAGGGGGCATAAATTGACATGTTTTGAAAGAAAACAAATAATTGGAGTTAAAAAGAGAACACTTCTTAATAGTTGCTTTTAATTGACAATATTTTAATGGGCCTTTCGGTGACAATATTGGATTTTGTGACTAGCCTTTCAGACAGTTTCAAAACATCTTTTTAATGAAGTAAGATCAATCAAAAGAGTAACAGCATTTGTGGGGGATGATATTAAAGGCGCAAATCCATTCAACAAAAATAGTTTGATTACGATCAGCTTTGCGACAAAAACCAAATGGATAGCAAAGCAAACAAAATTATATCCCAGTTAAACTTTCTCGATCTAAACCGGGTCAAAATTGACCCGGATTTTGTTCCCGGGGAACCTGACCCATTTCTGGGTCAGGTTAGACTTGATTCAAGTCCCGTTCTCGTGCGAGAGGTCCCTAGGCATATCCGCCGTCAAAATGTAGCTATTTTGGTCCCGAGAACACGGCACAGGTTGGGGGAGTTTTCTGATGATCAGGCGATTTGGGACTTGAGTCGAGTCTCGGGCCAGGTTGACTCGGAAACGATAGTCAACACAAAACAAACTTTTGACTCTGGTTATGCGTCAGTTTGACCCACTTCGATGTGAAGCTGGTCAGGACCCCACTCTGTGATCAGCTAATATCTCAAAACATCTCAACTTGAAAATTAGCACTGAAAAAAATCGCAACCCTTTCAACAGCCCAGAGGGTCAGGAGTTTCAACAACTTGCTCGCGTCCATCAACCTACAATCCTTCTCTCTCATCCAAGCTTCGCACAATCCAGCAATTGTCAAGCTTTACATTCAGGTCCAATCTCTGTAAATATTACCCCAAAAGCCTCGTGTCAACAAAAGTAAAGCCAGTGGAAATTATTTTCTGGCCCATGCCACCCCGAATTACAACCAATGTTGTGCCCCGCGAAGAGATCCGGACAAGGCGCAATTCTGCTCCGGACAAGTTGGTATGGATGGACGTCCATTTGACCGGCGTCTTTAAAGGCACTGGACACCTTTGGTAATTGTGAAAGACCAGTCTTCTAACTTGGTGTATCCCAACATATGCATAATAACAAACCTGTGAAAATTTTGACTCAAGTCATCGAAGTTGCAAGAGAAAAATTAAAGAAAAACACCCACTTGCACAAATTTGTGTGTTTTCAGGTGCCTAATATTAACAAAGGCTTCAGCAGTTCAGGCCTGGCGTCTTTTATTATTTGAGTGAGAAATTACCTCTTTCTCAAGAAATACGTTACTTCAGAGGGAGCCGTTTCTCACAATGTTTTATACAACAGCTTTCCATTGCTCATTAACAAGTAAGTTTTTATGCTAACGATTACTTTGAGTAGTTAGCAATCTTTTCCAGTGCCTTTAAAGGTAAACATAGGAGGAGAGTACTTCTGGTGCTCTGTAACTCTCACCATAATAACCCCACCCACGTATTAACTTTGAAAGAACCATAATCCAGTAATCTTTTTTTGAAGAGTGAGTGAAGTCCAGAGCCAGCCAAGGATATAAGGCCAGGAAGAAAAAAAAACATGTTTACAGTCGCTGCCAGCGTCCTTTTTAGAGGCCGCCTCCCTTTTTCCCAAATAAAGGTTTTCTTTTGTTGATGAGAAAAGAAGAAGAAAAAAGAAGTAAAGATACATTTTAACGATCTCAGACAATTTTTTTAATTTTTAAACCCAGCCGGTTTTCTTTAAAAAAGTGTCCATTTTGAGAAGGAAAAAAGAGTACGAAAAAAACCTCCTTCCTTATTTCAAAAAGGCAGGACGGTAAACATGTTGTTGTTTTTTGTGGGGTTTTTTTGCCATATTTTTTTTTCTGGGAACGGCCGTAGGCGAGATACTTTTGAAGAGGGGCCTGCTGTATACCTGGAACACTCACAATAGCATGGTCATCAACGTTGTGTGGAAACCAGCCCCATTTCAGAGGACCCAAAACCGACCGGACCACCACCTGGCTACGATGCCTGTACATGATGTTCCCCTAACATATGTAAATTTACTTCCGAATCCATGGTATTTCCGATAAGTATTATTTTGTTGTGATCTGTAAACAATAATTGTGTAATGTATTGTGTGACACAGTTGTATGATCGACGTCTAATAAAAGAAACAGTTTACAGTGCAACCTTCAGTTCCAGTTCATACCAGTTCCAGCTTCTACTATCTATGAAGACGAACATGTAAAATTCACTGAACGAACTCACCCCGATCCTTCTAAAAACAAAATGCACATCAACGCATTTTGAAAACTACTTCAAACCTAGATTATAAAAGAGTAGAAACTTGGGCGTCCAAAATATAGTTAAATTTTACAATTTACAAGAATGACATTCAGGCAGGAAATCACCATAACACACCCCAACACCATCTTTGCTTGTTTTCAAAGCCATAACTCATGGCCCATCAACACATTTGGAAAATATAACTTAAATAAACTATAAGAGTACAAAATAAGGTTTACAAAATGATAAAATTGTCAGCGTTCCAAGAGAAACTCGTACAATCAACACCATCTTTGCCTTTTTCAAAGCCATAACTCAAGTTCATATGAGTACAATAGGCTACACATCGCACAAACATTTACGGACATAATTGCTCGGACGTCCAGTGTAAAGACAATTACACCCGCCACAAAGACGCACACGGCAAGGCCAAGGGCAAACAGCCCAGCCCATCAGCCCCTGTCAAAAACAGTCTGGCCGCCCCTATTGGCTAAAACCAATTGTTTTTGAGAGGGAAAACTTGTCCTCGAGCAAGACAAGATATGGTTACAAAATTGGAATTTCGGAGGTATCACGAGGGACCGTTAGGGCATGGAGCCTTACAACAGTAATACCTCAAAACTCTAAGACAATAGACTTGCGGGGACAAGTTGATTTTTCTGACACGTTGCAGATAGTATTTAAAAATCACATGAGGAGACTTAAAGACAATAATTTATTTGTTGCCCTGCACCGTACTGTTTACTCATGCACATTTTGTTTATGAACTGAGGAATACCATAGAGTAAGGACTTAACTCTATGGGAATACACACCAGGCATTTGGTGTCAGAATGAGTTACCTCGAATGTCGTGATCGTGGGTATAGCATAGAGTAAGGACAGAGACTCCTTACTCTAAGGTAATAGATTGTTCATTGATGAATCAATTGTGAAATTATCAAGGAGTCCTTAACGTAATCACTACTGAGACCAATTTCATGGAGCTGCTTAAAATTATGCTTAAAGGGAATATTAGGTACACGTTTGGGAATTGTCAAAGACCAGTCTTCTCACTTGGTGTATCCCATAATACGCATAAAATAACAAGCCTGTGAAAATTTGGGCTCAATCGGTCATCGAAGTTGCGAGAAAATGATGAAAGAAAAAACACCATTGTTAGACGAATTTGTGTGCTTTCGGATAGGAATAAAAGACTTCTAGCTAGAAGTCTTTTATTGTTTTAGTGAGAAATTACCTCTCTCAAAAACTATGGTACTTCAGAGGGAGTCGTTTCCCACAATGTTTTATACTATCAACAGCTCTCCAATGCTTGTTACCAAGTCAGTTTTAAGTTAATATTTGTTTTGAGTAACTACCAAACGTGTACCTTCCCTATAAGGCCAACTGTCTATTCCCGTTTCTCTGGAATATCTCAATAATGTACGCTTCTTGAACTAACCTTTAAAAACACTTCGCCAATGGAGAGTTGAAGACACATAGAAAGTTCATTCATACGGTATTATCATTGGGGTGGTTATGAGGACAAATAAAATAAATGAGGACATATTATTTCCCAGGATATTGTCACCGTGGTTATCCATATGATTATTTATCAAAACAGTTAAATATGTTTTTATAATTATAAATATGTCTCATGACGTTATCATTTTTCTCAGATTATTGACTCGATGATTTCGACAGACAAAACACGTCATCGTGCATATAGATAAGCAATGATTACTGTGAATTTCTAGGAAATGACGGAAGTTGGGGTGGAACGAGGTTGCGGGTCGCCCGTTGCTGGTACGAGGTAGTCTTGGGTCGCTCCAAGTTGGTGTATCACGTATATGCAATGTATTCATGAAGTGATTCAAAGACCGCCAGGGGACACATTGCTGTACTATTCGCTGTACTCAATCTGCATTTTTTAGTTGACATAAAACTCTTCTTTTTAAATGGCCCGATGTCGGGACTCGGCATTTAGTGTTTAGCAGAAGCCATTAAAAACAGAGTTTTAGACGAGGGCGAACCATTTTCACAATAAACAAAGTGCACTTTGCTCGGCGCCAAATTCTTGCGCGATTGCCAGAAGGGAGAAACTTTTTAAGTGATTTCTTGTTTTTGTCTTTTGAGGTTCTGGAAGAAGAACGGTTTAGGAATGGACCGGCTAAACCAAACGAAGTGAGTTGTCGGGTTTTCTGTTACGTTATTTATAAAAAGGAATTCGTATAATGCTGTGTGTTCTCTCAAAAAAATACAGAAAAGGATCGTACAGAAGTGGTCCAGGCAGTTGGCTTTTTATGCAAAGTAGGAAAGCGTTATTTATTGCTTCTTTTGTTTGTGTTCCTACGGTATGCTGCTGCACAACAGACAAACCCAGGGAGCATGAGAAACATGGCCGACAATTAACGGTAAACCCTCCGCCGGTAGTTTTAAGAGTTGATACATTTGGTTCTGGGGAAAAAAGACACCAGACACGGAAGTTAAAAATGTTAGTTCAGTGCTTTGAAACATCACGTCCATCATCTGTAATTGTTTTGACTGTACTCCTTTAACTATTTTGACTCATCCTTTAATTGTTTTTAGCTAAAACTAAAATGATATTCAAAACGAAAGAGAGTCACGCCTTCGCGCAGCAATTTCTCATACATTCTACATTGGACAAATATTGACCATCTAAACATAACACTTTGACAGTACACTGTAAAAGTTTTTAGTACACCGTTATGGTCAACGCTAACAAATGTCGCATTTTTTTTAACCATAGGACCATCAGAGAAAAGGCGCGCAACCTTCGAGCGGGAAAACGACCGACCTGTTGACATGGCGGTCGTCTGTTTAGGGCCACAGCAAATAATGATGAATAGCTGCATCAGCTATGTCTTATTTATTTAGAGTACACGATGTGGACAAGGCGAGAGGTTCTTGTACCCTTTGGCGGCCCGTGACTGATGTCCACGATTTCGCCTTGAAAAGAAACTATATTTTATACGGGAGGGATGTAAACTTTGTGTAAATTAAACTTCGGACACCCACGCTGCCAACCTGCCATATAGAGGGATCTGTATGTAGAGTAAAGTCCAGACACGGGGATTGTAAATATTTCAAAAATGACCGGGGTCGAGGAGCAATTGGCGACTGCCAAGCCGAGAGAAAATGGTTGTTTTGACAAGAAGTAACAATTCTTGGTTTATTTGAAGCTTGTTAGGGTCAGCGATCGCAAGGTCAAATAATCACACAAGGAGGGACGATGGAGCTATCGAGAATTGGATAAATTGAATTGTTCACAATAGTCCTACATTCTAGTCCTACCGGACACCGAGCGGATACTCACGGAGGCAACGAAGGTGATTGCCTCCCTGCCCCCCTGGTCATTGCCTTGGTGCCCTAGAAATTCTCCTGCCAGTAGAAATTTGAAATTTCCTCATTTGGTGCCCTTTAGCAAGAAGAAGATGCCTTGGTGCCCCCGCCCTTTCAAAAACGAAGCATATTGACCCGCCTAACGTACAATGTACATCATAACTTGCCTTTGAGTGACACCCTTTTTGTGGGTACTTGGGTTCGATTCCCACTAGAGGTTTTAAAACCACAACGTGATACGTGCGCCTCTGATTTTACACAAAGACCCTCTCCCCGCACCATATATAAAGTTTCTTGCTGATTTAACGGCAACATTTTAAAGAAAGATACAAAACAACAATCTCTTTTCTAAAATATCAACATACAGCTGCAGTGCAATTCTAAGTTTTGATATAGCCATTCTTTTTTTGGGGGGTGGAGTAATTACCATTGAAGCATAACTATTCAAATATTTTAACAACCGGCTTAGGGAGAGGGGAATGGTTTGACAACACGATCTCAGTTGTCATTTACTTTGAAAAAACACCATCTTCCATTACAAGTGGCTGGTGATAAAACATATCCCCAAGCATTCACAGGTGTGAAAAAAGTGGGTAATTTTGTTCCATTTAAAAGTGTTTTTTTTATGTTATCAGTGTCCCGTCGAGGCCGTTACCGTCTTTCACGAAGAAGAAGAAAACAAGAATTCCTTTCTGCACCGATACTTACTTAAGAAAATATTAGCGTGGTTTAGAAGGCTGGAGGGCCGGGCATTATGGCAGGGAGGCCGTGGCCTTTAATAGGACCCACTAGCCGGCCAGAGGCGCAGAGGCCCCCATCATTCTAGCCACTCAGTCTACCTCGGTGGTCAGGACTCGTGGAAAGTGGAAAGAGGCGTCAAGCGAAACAACCACATTTTGTTTCACCGTCAACTTTAACCAATTCAAATAGTTTTGAGGTAAAGGCGGACACTAAATGAATGCACTGTTTGGATTGGGTGTATACAGACAAATTTACCCAAACCTAATATAGTGTAATATTAGTATACTATGTCCAACGATCTCAAAAAGGTTTATTGCAGCGATTGGCATTTATACACAGTTTAATCAACTTTAAGTTTAATTTGGTTTTCGTTGTGGTAGAATAGTAATGTATATTTTGTAGTGACACCATTTACGTAGATAAATCTCTCTTAAAGGCAGTGGACACTATTGGTAATTACTCAAAACAATTATTGGCATAAAACCTTACTTTGTAAAGAGTAATGGGGAGAGGTTGATAGTATAAAACATTGTGAGAAACGCCTTCAAGGGATTGTGGTTCTGAGAAGAACCGGAGGAAATCATTTTTCATGGGTGAGCATTAATTTATGCATTAAGGTCGTGGCAAAGTTACTCATTGGTAAGGTTAGGCCTACCCAGTTAAATAAAACCTTTGATTTTTCCTTACAAAATAATATTTAAAACGTACATAGAATGATCTACATTATCAGAGATGTACCATTCACATTCGTAGATCAGCTAAAGTCTGTACAGAAGTAAGAAAAACAACAAGAAACAACTGAGCTTATAAGACGCTGATGCTGACCCGGGAAACGTGGAAGGCGACCATCAGAGGTTCCCGGGACGACCTCTCGCTCAACTACTACTACATTCCCATACATATGCAGAAATTATATGACACAATAACTCACGCAAATATTATTTTAAATACTTAGCAAAAGCGGCCATAAAAAAAAGCAAAACAAAATTTACAACTTTTAAATTCCGAAACATCCCCGTGGTACCTCCCACGACACCAGCCGAGCTGACCTTAAAGTTGACCTACCAGTAACCGATCCATGGATTTCATTAATGGCCTGTCCCCTTAAACCTCCACATAGTTGCGAGATGAGGTGATGGGTGCCGTCTCAAAAGGCAACCTCGTCCTCCCGATGGATACCCATGACCCCCTTTGGTAGAGCTGACTCTTTACTTGATGTGTAGTCACGGGATCGACTGTTTGTGGGACAAGGTTGAGGCGTGATTGACGTACACCTGTGGTGTTGATTGTGAGACAATGCTTAGCCCTGTTCACACGACAGCATTTTAGCAGGGGTCCCTTGCGTTAATTTGTTTGAACATGGTTGTGAAACTGTATAGTATATACATATAGTTCTTTGAAAGCCCAGCTCATTAAAAGGGATACAGAGTGTAAAAATGTTGCCAAATTGTGACCTGGGGGTTGTTGACTTCCAACCTGAAGAAATTTTGGATATGCTCTGAAATAAATGATCCTATTGGCGAGAGGTGTAGGGATATTTTCACGATTGTTGCACTGTGTGCTATGTGAGTTTTAATAAGTTGGGTGCACCCATACAAGCAGGGCTTGCACCATTATTAAAAAGTTTATTAGAGCTCATTGAAATAGGATTGTTCACCCGCGCTCCTCCTCCGTACACCGACTCACACCGACTCACTCACACTGTGACGTCACCCACAAAGTGAATGCCTTTAAATAATAGATCCAGGCTTATCCTCAAAAAGCTGTGATCTTGCTTTTATTTGGACATCGATACTGGAATTCACTTTATCTGAAACCAATTAACTCACAAACGGGTCATGTATATTTTCACGAGCCATGAGGCCGTATATACAACCCCAATATTGTTGAAACGTGTCCGTATGTTGTGCTAAGATTTGTTGGCTCAAGTTTGTTTTAACGAATAGTCCGGGTTAATTTGCGCGGGTGTTTGAGAGACAGCCGCCCGGGCCAGCAGCCGCTCTGGCCAGCCGGTCATTCAACTGCCCGCCTCGCTTCGGGCAATTGACTTTTTATGTGGCGGATCGGTTGGTGTCGTACGAGTGGTGCATGAGAAGGTTGGTTTGGGGACACTTTTGGGCGTGACATTTTCTGGTTTCATCATTGAGGAATGTTATATAGGCCTATAGTGTGTGATTAGTCCGATTGTTGCTAAGAACCTCGTTCCCCTGAAATAATTTCAAAAGCCAAGTCGTTGTTGACTTCATGACTTTCGCATTTTAGATCCATGGCCGATTAATAAGCTGTAGCTGAAGACACCAGAGATACACTCGAAACGTCGCGTCGAGACCAACACCCTAAAAGAGCCAAAGCACTTTAAAAGAGTTTTACACATGATACCACAAGGTTAGCCACCGACGGTAAAGCTTCCCGATTAGGAATTTCATAACTTGAACCACCTTTTCTGTGAAACATTCCCTGTAATTGAGTCATATTCAAGAAGGCTGTATCTGAAAACCTAAAACATCGCATGCCTGAAATTTGTGCATGGCTTTTCACTGTTTCTGACTAGCATAACGGATTACGCCCAAATTTCCTCAGGTTTGTTGTTTCCTGTGGATGGATGTTTAAACCAAAACATGAACACCGTCTGGGACTATATTTGTCAGCTCTACCAATCCAGTATAATACCTTGTAAGTGACACCCATCTCGATTATCAGAGGAGATAGTTAAGTCTTCCTCGAGATCACATTAAGGTTCTGTTTGGAGGTTTGGAATCCGTGTTTCAAAATACGACCAAAGCTGAGATCATCCAAGATGAGAGGTTGGTAAATAAAAGAGAGCGTGTTTTAGAAAATTGGGGAACATCAGGACTCAGTTGTGTGCGGTCTCAAGATAATCCTCGCCCAACGGACAATGGGGTTGGAGAGCGGCAGCTCCCGCAATCTCACCCGAGGCAATCGACTCGTCGCACGGGGTATGCTCAGCACACAAAAGCCCACGCTCAGAAAAAAACACCAAGGGGAAAAACATACTCTGTAAATTATCCTAAAGAGCAGAGATAATAAGAAGAAAATCCGTGTATGAGATGCGGACTGAAGAGGGCTGGATGCTGTTTGAGAGGATTTAGGATAAGTAAAAGAGGAATTGTACTGTTTTGCAAAGGACGCCGTCGTATTTTGTAGGCTTCCTTTTACTGTTTTCAAACAATGCTTTTGCAACTTTGCACAAGGTGTTAAGAGGGTTTCATGTAATACAAATGCGCTCCCTAAACATTACCCAAATATCAACCCTTGTGTTCCTTCTTTTCTTCTGATGGGAACAAACAAGTATGAAGGGGGCCTTTTTTTTAGTGAGATGATTGCAAAAAGTGTAAAACACAAAGAAAAAAATAATTCTTTATTTGGTCTTTGCTAGATCAATGAAGCGGCAAATCGAGTATGGCATCCAATGGGCAGACGGTCCGGACCTCGTACATTTTGGCGGCAAGACAAAAAACCACAAAAGTGCAACTCGTCTCTGTCGTTCCACTGTTCCTTACAACCAAAAGTAAGCGATAAAAAGGCGGGAAACCCCAAGACTACAAATTACACATCAACAAACTTTACATTTTGTTTAAAACAAAACTGACCACCACTTGGTATGGACGGCCTTAGAGTAAAACGATTATGCTATAGGCCTATATATCTTATTTTGCCCTTCGATTGGTGGGAAGGGCTCTAAGCGGGAAGGGGGGGGGGACTCAAGCCTCCCCACCCTCCAAAAGCACACAGGGCTGACTTCGGTTTTCGCAATAAGCACTTTTACAAATCTCACTAAATGTTACTAAGATATGAGTTGGACAAAATTCGTAGTCTTACTAAGATATGAGTCGGACAAAATTCGTAGTCTTCTTGTGATGTGCATATTTGACATCTCTAGCTTTTCAAAATCGTTCGCAATTCAGATTATTGCTAGTTTGTTCACGTCGATAAACACCCAAACACACTCGCGCAGATAACCAAAGATAACGGCCGAGGGGCAAGCAACAGGGGTTTGAACTCATCTCGTAACTCATGGGAACGAGGAGCACGTTTTACATTTAAACAAAACAGACCCGTAGCAACACGAATTGTCATATCAGTTTAGTTGACCGCCGGGGACGTGTTCCTAATATTATTTTTGCGTATTGCCGCAAGAATCCCCATTGATGGATTTGTGAATGTTATTTTTAGGAGCCAGTGGACAACTTCGATAAAAGGTATTTTATAACTAATTTGTAGCGTTCGTTCAATTTATTCAGTCACAAAACACCATGGATATCCATTTGTACAAATGGTAAGAAAGGATTGTTGTTGCCGTTGTAGTTGTTGTAGCTGTTGTTGTTGTTGTTGTTGTTGTTGATGTTGTTGTTGTTGTTGTTGTTGTTGATGTTGTTGTTGTTGATGTTGTTGTTGCTGTAGTTGTAGTAGTTGTTGCTGTGTCTGTTGCTGCTGTTGCTGTTGTTGTTGTTGTTGTTGTTGTTGTTGTTGTTGTTGTTGTTGTTTTTGTTCTTGTTGTTGCCGTTGCTGTTGCTGCTGTTGCTGTTGTTGAAAACGCTCAACAATAAAATTAATCCACAGTGCAAATAAATCACTACTTCAATAAGCATCTTATCTATTTCCTTCTTAATTCTTAGTTAAAAAAAACTTTCGCAGACGTTTTGACGAGAAGTGGACAAGTTGTTATCCATCGCTGATCGAGATAATACCTACCAAGGTCCTAAGCTCCCCCCCCCCCATGCCTGCGTGTCATTTGTCATTGTACCTCATTGATGCTAGATATCAAGTACTTCGTTGGCAGGATTATAATTATTTGTCCATCCGGGCCAGTGAGAAACTTAAAGGCACTGGACACCTTTTGTAATTGTCAAAGATTGTTCTCACTTGGTGTATCCAAACATAATATGCATAACATAATTATTCTGTGAACTCACTTGGTCATCAAATTTGCTTGAGAATAATGAAAGAAAAACACACTTGTTGCACAAATTTATGTGCTTTCAGATGCCTAATAAAAGGATTCAGTCTTTCAATATTTGACTGGAAAATTACCTCTTTCTCAAAAACTACGTTACTTCACAGGGAGCCGTTTCTCACAATACAATGTTTTATACTATCAACAGATCTCCATTGCTTGTTGCCAAGTAAGTTTTTATTTATGCTAACAATTATTTTGAGTAGTTACCAATAGTGTCAAATGCCTTTAAGCAAAAGAGAGGGAGGGAGAGAGAAGGGGAGGGTGTGGGGATTGGACAGGGTTGATGTCTGTTTTTAGAAAGGACATTCAGCTGAGAGCGTGGAAATTTAATCCAAGGTCTGCCATTTTGGAATCTCTTCGTGATCGATACGTGCTATCCAATTGGAATCGAATCAACAAAGTACTTATTGGCACACCTAGGGTTTAGGGATGAAAGAAAGTACGGCGTGCCCAACATCGATGTGAGCAGCCGTTAGCTTACCGTACTCATCCGTCAACGGATCGCCCCCAAGGTATTAAACCAGTTTGATAGAGTGTCTGAGACCGTTTTCAATAGAAACCTGTGTACAAGAAAATAGTGAAAAACCATCAAAAAATAATATTCAGGATGTCAACATTTTCCTTCATTTTGGTTGTTAAACCGAAAAATAAATAATAATCCTTTGTTTTGTAGGAAGGATTGGTTTCTTGAACTACCGATCCTGTACCTCACTGTGCCCTTTCTTCATGTATTGCCTCCCTGTTTTAACGGTTACACGCAAAATGCCATCTCTGTCCCATCCATCATGGAGGTAGACAATTTATTGTCTACCTCTACGGTGCCATCAAACAAAAAGAACAAGGATACATCTTGGTTCTTTTGTGCCGTCTTAAATTAAGGAGTCAAACAGAAAAGAAGGGGAGAATAACTTTACAGGAATGTCGAGCAGTTTTGTGAATTGGAGAAGCGAAGAAAAGACACGGATGCACAGAGATGATCCAAGGACAGTTTACAATAAGACGTGGTGGTATTCGTGACAACGTCTCCACGGATACAGAAACCTTGTGATTTGTGTGTCACTTGGTTACGATTTATTTCGATCTGGATCTAGATAAATATTCTAAACGCCGTAATTAGAGCCAAACGTCGAGACGAGAAGATGATCAACAAGTTTCAGTTTTAGATGTGTATGAGAAAAATCCCAGAAAATCATTCCAAGGAAAACCCACGCAGTCATGTAGGGACTGAAAACCCAATCGCTGGAAGTCACTCACACGTTTATAATATATACGCACAAAGTGCAGAGCTGTGGTCCAATGATCTTCCGTTTTTTGAGAGTGTGACGCCATACTATGGTCGCGCAAAGAATAAACAGTAACAGAGTTGATTTGATTTGAATTGATTTATCGCAGCCAAGAATTTATAAGATAAAATAAATTATAAAATGGAACGAAGAATTGATTAGAGTGTCCCGCCAATCCCAATCCCTCATACGAGAAGTCTTGCAAGGACGCACGGGGCGCAGATGGGGCGGTTTCGAGGCCGAAATACTCAGGTATAAAGCCGGTGTAATCGAGTATTGTTTGCAACACCGATTCGGACACCAGATACCGGTTCATTCACGACAGGTGCAATAGCTCCAGATCTAAATGGTACACTGTGGATTTTGTCTCTTTCCATTTTAACTGGCTTGGACGCTTGATTGTAAACAAGTGTTTAGACTATTAGTTTAATCGTAATTAACCCTTTCTATAACCTCCATCATTACTGCCGCTCTGTTTCTCTTGTTTCATGTTCAATGCATCCACAAAGGGCAATCAGTGGCTCAGTGGTTTCTCCACATACCATTCACCCCAGCCGGTGGACCCTTTTCGAGCCCGAACCGGAGCCTTGCGTGTGGGTTGGGTTTTTCACTGTGTGGGGTTTTCCATGTATATGAAGGGGGTTTCCTCTCACGTCCAAAACTGAAATTTCTCATTGACTTCTCTATACAAGAAGTTGGTGGATTGTGATGGTTCCATTGGGATGCTTTGCCGACTATATATTCAGATGTATACTTTCAAATAAACACGGAGAGGGAGCCTTTGATGTGATGTTTTTTTTTATATATTCAGATTCAATGAAAGCTGTTACTTGTAGTCCAGATTTATGTTATTTAGTTGAGTTATAAGTGTCTCAAGTTTTTCACTACGATGCAACTTTTGATGCGCTCAAACGACTTTCAATTATAAAGATTCCGCTATAAGAAACCATTGAAAAGTGTTACCTTCAACTGTCATACCTATGAACATTTTTCTTTAATGCGTTTATAAGAGTGCCGTTCTAGGTTTATTACATCCCGTAGGTGTTGGAGCGTGGCTTACTTCATGGTGCAGTGCAGCGCATTCAGACGGCGTGCCATTACCAGAACGTGACTGGCACGTTTTAATCTCGTCTTTGTTTACGGAAAGCAAAGAGATCGCCCTGAAAGAAGAAGACGAATGCTTTAAAACAGAAATCGAATCCTGGCCATTATTATCTGACAGCGGTCCATTTAAAATGACCTTGTGATAAAAAAAACCCAGAGAACTCTCAGTCAAGAACCAACTTTTTTATGATGAAGGTAAATGGTTGCGGTTGGATGAAAAGAATTTTTGGATTAAAGAAAAAAAAAATTGCTGGGAAGATTTTGTGAGCTGAAGATGAATGGGAGTACTGTGACTTAATGACGAGTTGGCGTGGAAAATTGGGACTTAGGGGTCAAGTGTTGGTTTCATTTGTCATGGAGGTCGAACTCAGAGTGGTTTGGCCTCATTTTTGTGGGTATCGGAGGTTTGGTGTTCATTGATGGTCGGACAACAGGATTGATGATGTCCCGCTTGCATCAATTAATTCACTGAAAACCTCTACAAACAAAAGAAACCCACACCAGTTGGGATTAATATAAACCACAGAAGAAATACTCCACAGTGGTAGTTATTGTATTCACAATTTGTAAGTCTATCCCTTTTACATGGACACAGAAGCGTACAATACAAAACAAGACGCGGGGTAAAATTAGTTCACAGGATAGAAACTCAGAATAAAAGAATGAATGATTGAGAAAGAATGGTCAGAGCGCCGATCTAGAGGAACCTGGGTTAGAGCCCATGCCGAATTCAACCATTGAAGTTTGTCCGTCAATGTTGAACGATTCGGAAATTCCTATTTTGAAGTCCAAACACAAGGAACTTATCTAGCTCATGAAGGCCCACTTCAACAGAGCTGATTGTTTAAAAAAAATTGCTAAGCAAAAATAATCAGGATACCAGCCACATTTTAGTACATGTCTAATTGTATCTTCGCTGGTAACTTTATTCTTGCAAGCAACAACTGGTTTGTGCTAAGCTACTTTTGTGCAGGTGTAAGAAATTGCGCCCAGACTTTTAAGTTACGTAATGCAGACGTTGGCCCGTAGGAGGGCGGGAGAAATAGTCCATTGGGATCTCGTCTGTTCATGGTTCACCCATGGTTCTGGTTCAACCTCTATGGTTCAACGGAGTGGCTTTAATTTGCGGTCTTTATCTCCCTTGATAAATCAGGTCTCTGTATAAATGTGGGTGTGGGACTTGAAACCCAAGACAAATTTATCACCTGTGAAATCTAACGGCCCCGTAAATTACTCCAGGAGACTGGGAGCGAAACCAGCGGGACTGTGCGCGCCGTAAATACCGCGGGACTATCGGGTGGCTCCGCGGTGATATTTCCCCGCTGTGAGCGTTTGGATCGCAGCCGAAGGCTTTTTAAGTTGTTGCCGTGTGTGACACCCAAAATGTATCCCTAAAAATATGTTAGCGATACACCAAAACTATCCTTTTATTGGCGTTACACAGTAAACACAGAACAATAGAGTGCTAAATATTCAGTTCTTACAGGTTTGAAGCCTAATTATTGTTCAAACAGCTGTTAATACACTCTGGTATTAATGAAGCCTCATTAGTGAACTTGATCACTGTAACTCGCAAGCTTACAAATGAAACCTGCAAAGGGTGCTTGATATCTAAATTCCAAGATAAGTTGTCCGTGTTATTTTACGTGCACTACAAATTTCTAGTACTTGACCTCAACCGAGTATGGTAATCATCAATGACACAAGTCGTAAGTGCCATGGCTGGGACTCGAACCCACACTATCATTCAAATAGGCCTACAACAACGCCTCAGAAACACACCCACAATGCTGATTGTAGCAGGCAGAATATTCATCCAAAAAACCATGAAGACGATGTCAGGCATCTTGACATCACTCAATAAACCAGACAGGGCCACAAAAGCAACGCCATCATCTTATCTTTATATTGACAAGAAGTACATATAGGCCACAAACAAATAAAATGTCTAAAAATCCCTTTTCGCAACTTACTATTTTTTAGTGAAATATTCATCCCCACGGACACCAAACTGTGAAAGTTTCACATACTTAACGTCTCGTGAAGTCGTAAAAATAAACCCAATTGGGAAATTAATTCAACCTGTTATGCTGAAATGATAGCACCTTTGGGGAGAAAATTAACCTTTCTGCCACCGTGATAAGACTGTTTTCTTTTTGTTCCAATGTTTAGGGTGCCGAAATATTTTTCTCGAGTTTGTATCTAGGGTAAACCAAAATGGCATGGATCAGCATTTGCGGGGTCAAGATAATTTTTGTGAATAAAAGCCGATGTTGAAAATTGGGTCATTTATCGTCGTGTGCGCGGAAGAAGGAGTATTGAAAAGTTACTGTGAGAAAGGGTGTCAGTAATTACAAATAATTATGCAGAATTATGTTTCAAGAAATCTGAGTTTGAATGTTTGATCGGTTTTCTACCATTCTTATTAAGTCAATATAGAAAGGTTAAATCCTGCATGGGAATGGGAAAACATGTCTTTGGGGCTAATTCGTGGCCTTACTGAGGGAAAGGGCATTTTGTGTGCCTGCGGAGAGGGGCGTGGAGCCCTTAAACCCTTGTACACACGACGTTATGTCAAATCTTCAGAAAATCTCATACATCATATTAAACATGACCGGGTCATGACAATGGCTTTTTTAATAAGTGTCTTCAAATATATGCCAGGGATTTTCTTGAACAAGAGGTACAAATACCATACGTTCCTAATAGCCATTAATATCAAACCTTGGGTTGATCCCCAAGTCAAGAGAACAAAATGAATGCAACTGGTACCACCAGGCCAAGGGCAAGTCTGGACGCCGTTTTTAATTCTACCCCAACTTTTGATTAAACCCAATACTAGTCGACGCCTGAAGGTGAGGCTGTCGCGGAGTCAGGCAGGAAAAAAGAGTCAACTAAGGGTATAATAGGATGATGCGGTAGCTTTAAAAGAAAGAAACAGGTGATTGGGAAGTTGTGGGGTGTGGTTAGCCGATGGCGAGGTCTCTCGTACCTCGTACATACAGTGGTTGTCTACACACGATCTCATATTTTGCAGCAATTAAATTTACATTGTGTGACAATGAGGAGAGGAACTGGAACAGATATTTCGAAGTCCATTGTGACCTTTGTTTGGTGCTGGCTGGAATTCTCAGAAGATGTGAGGGGGTACCTCTGCACCGTAAAAGACATTGGGTTAAAGTATGGGTGGGGGTGGGGTACTTATGTACATGTGCAAGGGGAATATGTTGTGGTAAAGTATGAGTGGAACTCTGGGGTACCCTCTGTCTCTGAGGTTTAACTTAAAACAAATTAGTCTGGGGTGATTTCACACAAAAACTAGTCTTAGTCTCGAGTTGGGACGAGTTATTCGTCCTAACTTACTCGTCCTAACTTGGACTAAGTTTTAATAACTCATAAAGAGTCCTATAGGACAAATTATAAAGTTATGACTATCTTTGTTAAACCGACCACTGGTCGCTTTATTTATTCGGTTGTGAGATCAGTGAGTGAGAGTCCCTCTTCAAAGATGGCGAAGCATGGACCTCCATGGTCAAGAGTCTGAGGTTGACCACATGGGGTTTTAGGATCCGACTGACGTGCTTAAAAAAACCGATTGAAAGAAACGATTGTTGTAA
Source organism: Asterias rubens (assembly GCF_902459465.1). NCBI lineage: Eukaryota > Metazoa > Echinodermata > Asteroidea > Forcipulatida > Asteriidae > Asterias > Asterias rubens. The sequence continues at coordinate 6,532,078 of NC_047079.1, read as the reverse complement.
AAACTTTTGATTAACTGCAAAAACATCATTTCAGACACGAGCGACCTTCTCTGTAAACTGAAAGGTCATAAATTATCGCCACAAGGAGGAACTTGACTGACGCGTCAACGAGGACCTTGATGGAAACCGTGGGAAAGTTGAGCCCGTCAGACGGCGAGATTGTCCCGGTAAGCTTTCAAGGGACGCGACAACGGATCTTTCGGTCGCATTGGTCAGAAACACCTTTTGACTCCAGTATTTCCAATATTTCCATTATATATCTAATCCGAATTATGATTTCTGCATACAGACATCGATTTAGAAGTGGGCTAAGTAAGGCATTGCCGTTAAGTATTCATTTGAGAGGTGTAAAAAAATGGGTTCAATTTTGTGGCATACCAAAATATAAAATTTTGAATAGCAAAATATTTAGACTCAACTTGTTTTGTGCACACTAAATGCTTATAATATTTGAGAGTATACAATTTGTGACTATTTGGGTAATACATTTGTGTGTAGATTTTTATTATACGCTATACAAGGGAATTTATTCACTGACAAGTATCTCCTTTTAGAAAGGGCACCATGCTGGTTTTGTAATAGCAGAGTGACAAGAAGTGGTGTCTGGTATCAAGAGTTCATCTGTCTGGGTTTTGGTTTCGGGCTAAGACGGGGGGTGAACCTTGGTTCTCACGCCACTCAAGGCAAACGAAGTGGTAAGATAAATATTTGAACAAGGGTGGGTGGCTGAAAACAGTCTGCAACAAAAGGGCAAGATGACGGTTTCAACCGCATACAGTACTGTGAAAATGTACATAGGCTCTTTTCGGATCCACGGCTTCGGCTTTTGATTGTGCTTCAGGTGACCGTTCCCTCTTCTGAGTCCCTGAGCACGTACGCAAAGCACGCGCAATATTATAAGAACAAATGTTGGGGCCAAGCTAGCCCGAGCCGAATCTTGAGCCGAAGCCTTGTTTTCTTAAAGGGCTATATACTACTCTAAATTACTGGTCTAAACAGGTTGGCATAAACAGCCACAATAAATATCGAATAAGAAACATCTATTTGAGTTTAGGGATCACTTAAAGAAGATTCTTATGGCCGGCAGCTTTCTCATGAAAAAAAACCTGCAGTTTATTCAGCTGGAACTTTCACCTCACCTGTGACTTTGAATCTTTCTTTGTAATATTATTGCCTATATATAATCATAGGCTTTACGTTGAAAACCCCCCAAACCAAACTATGACCCTGCCTTTAAATGACAAACAATAAGATTGTGGGACAGATTCCAACAGTTAAATGAAACTGAAACCGTTCGAGCGAAAGAAGGGTTTTGAACACGCCGGCTTTAGACCACACTGGGCTCCGTTAGCCGTTTACCTTGAATCATTCAATTGTATCGGCTCATTACATCTTGATTACGTGTTTTGAATAGGGAGTGACAGCAACCTTGCACAACTATCAATAAATCTCATTCTATTAAAAACAATAAGAGACTGAAGCAACAATAGAGGGCCGTCTTGCACCTGCCGCGAATTGACGGCGTGGGAAGGTCAACACCAAAAACGGACAAATTGGATCATTGTTGTAACTTCTTGTCAGGAGATCGTTATGGTGCCTTGGAATGAAATCGGAAATGTCAAAACATGAGAAGAACCGTTAATAACAGGCTAATGGTTTCTCAAAGACCTGTTTGTCATTTCTGCGAGTCATTTTGCACATCACTTTTCCATCGGGAAAGAGGAAAAACATAAGGAAAGGGGAAGGGACATAATTTTTTGCAAAAGAAATAATTGGTTTTTGTTTTGCAAACTGAAGAGGTGAAATCAATCAGCTAAAATATTGACTGTTGTGTTGAGTTTATTTGTACCCACATCACTGGCATTTTAGTCCATTATGCACAAAATAAATTTCCAACTATTTTGATGAAAAAGGGATATGAACAACGCCCATTTTAAATACCGTATTTCAGCACTAACAAACAAACTAATATAAAAATTTACAATTAAAAAGTTACTTTAATTGCGTATAATGGATGACCTTTTTATTACCACAAACAAGCACTGTGCTCTCACAAAACAGGAGTAATACTTGAACCGCTGAGTAAAGCGAAGTCATAATAAGCCAATATTATTGACCTTGTAGAACGTGTCAATCACTGGTCGCGTGAACCCGATCATCGCTAATAAGCCCTTCTTTGAATACAGAAAGGGTCGCGTCTCGCCCTATTAGAACTGTACTATTGTTGGTTTACGTCCGTCAAATACAGCGATAACGTTTTGCCGCATTAGTACGGGTATTTAGCGATAAGGGTATTTTTTTTCTGATGATATCGGAGTGACGAGGCCGTGCTTTTGCATAGTTGGCGATAATTAGATACGTTTCTTTTGTGGCGATATATAATTTTCATGGTATTCAAGTTGGTCTCATTTCCAGCAGTGATTTATCACTAAAATGCGGTCGTGTATAATTATAATCGTGGACTGGATAATTACATCGGTAAGACGATAAGGTATTGTCAGGCGTAGATTGTTAAGCTTCCAATTACCTGCTTCGAGCTGACAGGACTTAAGTTCATAAAGCTTTTTGGTACACACATTTAAAAGGTGTTGATCAGAGAAAACTCATATTAATATTAGCAAAATCAGGTTACATGCACCCCCCCCCCCCTCAAAGAAAGCAGGTTGCTTGAGACTGTATCACGTATCACACGTCATACACACTGGTTCCAGAGCTAGCTTTGTATGCAGATTTATGTAAGAACAGTTTAACCAAAGACTGGATGTTTTCTCAGAATCAATTTGTTACGGGTTTCTTTTTGGTATTCGGGCTTTACAAAATTAGGCCTTGGAAAAATTCAAAGAAGAAAGTGTTTTGTGAAACAGGTAGACTATTCACTGAAAAAAACAATTTCCTCTGATCATTGTAGACGATCTTTAATAAAGCCCATTGATGATTAAAGACCGTTTAAAACAGAGAAAGACTGTATTGTTCTGCCGCCTGGCTTGACCAAATCCGGGGCCTGCGGTGTCTAAGCCGTACCCAGCACGTCCTTTTCCGTGGTGAACTACTAATAAAATCACTGCACGAAATCACACCGTGCAGACGACACAGAGTTCAAAAGGCGCGCGAAAGTTTAACCCACGTGTGCAACACGTGTCGAAAGTGTGTATCTACCTTTTACTCGCTGGGGTCTCGGGCTTGACTTGGGCCGCACATGGGCCGCCACGTGTGGGGCAAGGAGGTGGTTGGGTTACCAATGAATGGGTACGTCTGTTTCGGTGGTACAGCAGCCCCGTGGTTTTCAACAGGAAACTGGCGGGCCATGACGGAGCACCCGTGAAGGAGTGGTGGCCAGTTGCGTCTCATGCGTCATGTACTTTGGGGAATTCTCCCTTCTTTTTTTACCCCCTTTTCCCCGGTTTAGGGTGGAATTTGTTTTTTCTTTTTTTCCTGATAACAGTTCATTAAGAGTTTAAAGAACTCAGAAGGTGCGGGTAAAAGTCACAAGGGACATGTGGGGAACACTTGTTGCGAAACGTTGCTGTGTGAGAGTCTGGTGTTGAATTTGTAGGTTTCAGGCTAACAGAGTTTGCAAATTTGAATGTGCAAAGAAAGAACATTGTTTTAAACAGGCTACAATATGACGGAATATCAGTATGAATGTCTTGATTTCCTGCTTATTGTTCAAACCCTGTCACAATATGCTAACTAAGAATAGAAATTGGGGGGTCACCTCAGCCCAACCCCCTCTAAACCCTGGTAGCTTCGCCCGAGTTCGATTCGTACAGCCGTAAATAAAATTTACGCAAGTATTACAAACAAAGATGGCACAAAATGGAAAATTAAGAAGGAAATAAAATTGAGTATGTTTCGGTTGAAATGATTAAAAGGATTAAACAGCACATATAAAATAATTATTGTAAAAAAAATAATTGCCGAAACCCGGGACAATTCAGAATTCATGCGAATTCTCCGGGGATTTGAACCAGGGACCTCCAGATCTTCAGTCTGACGCTCTCCCAACTGAGCTATTTCGGCTGATATAACAAGGTTCGATAAATTACTGATAACCCTTGCAACGGTCAGGAGGGGAGCAGGCTTCTATCAGTCCCGTTATCTGAAATCCTATACAGATTAAAAAAAAAAAAATAGTACTATACTTGCAGTAAATGAATTGGGTTTCCCCCGGTTTCCCAAAAAATTAAATTCCCTTTTATATTGAACTGGTTGATGATGTCATATAAAATAGTACAAGAGCACAACCTACTAAAAAAAATGGCTGCCGAAACCCGGGACAACTCAGAACTCCTGCAAGTTCTCCGGGAATTTGAACCAGGGACCTTCAGATCTTCAGTCTGACGCTCTCCCAACTGAGCTATTTCGGCAGTTGTTATTTCTTGACTAATAAAGCAGAATTTGTTAATGAGTATTTAACATAGAATCTTTCAATTAAGCAATGGCTGCCGAAAGCCGGGACAATTCAGAACTCATGCGGGTTCTACGGGGATTTAAACCAGGGACATTCAGATCTCCTAACTGAGCTATTTCGGCAGCTGTCGTAAAAGCAATATTAAATGTCGTGTACAATCGAGTGTGTGGCTACGGCTTGGGTTGGTGGGGGGGGGGGGGGGTCGCCGCATCATCATCACCAATTCGGATATGGCAGATGTTCGTCTCGCGGGGTGAAATCAGGGTTTTTCATGACTGAATATCAAATATAAAAATTGTACCAAACAAAAATAAAACACTTTGCGGTAAAACCAGCTCGCCGTGAGCACCCTCTGCCACATGGCATAAAATAAAAGCCAGGACAAATTTGTCAAAAAGTGCAGTCCCTTTGTACCCGACGACTGTCTTCTATTGTCGACATGACAATGTGGCAACTTGGTAATTATCCTGACAAATTTCACATACTACTAGAAACATTTCAAAACACTTCCCACGAAGCATTTCCAAAGTGGTGTGTTGTTATTTTTTGTAGCTTCATGGTTGTTGTCAGCATTTTAATTTGCTCTCCTAAAAGGAAACTCAAATGAAAGCGGCACAGCTACCCATCCCATTGAAGAAGAAAAAAAGGAAAACAGGTAATTTATATGAAGCGTGAAACCAAGGCCTTTGTTGAGTCCCTGACCCCCATGAAATACACAAATCCCTAATTACCGTGTGTTCAAAGTTCCTAAATGGTTCCTCCAAGTTCCAATGGGGTGACAAAGGGTAACTTTGTCCGGGCTGGCGTGAAAAACTAATAGCTACCGGCACGCCCGCTTCACACCCGCCGGCTTAATTCGTCAATTTACGGCAGCACTGCCTTTGGGCTACAGTGGTGGGCTGGTAATTAACGGCCCGGTCATTGAAATACGTTGGGGATCTTCAGGGCAATAGAGAAACACGGACGTCTATTTCTTTCCGTCCCTCTTAAAGGAACATTTAATCTTGGACCGAGTTTTTTTTTTGGTACCAATTCTGTGGTTAAGTTTCTCCTAGAATTTAAATATCTCTTATAAGAGACCGCGGCCCGGAAATCTCGATGACTACATCACCGTGGAATTCACAGTGTGCTGACGGGGAATTTGCGTCCGAAACGACGGCAACCCAAAATGTTGTTTTTGTGGTTGAGTGATGGATGGATGGGTCAGGGATTGTTGGTGAAAAAAAACTGCATAAATATTGTGAAACTAGGGGAAGTTCTGAAGTGTTAGCTCACCTTGAAGCTGAAATTAAAGCTGAAGATGAAGAATGTCTTCAAGGGGCTGAGGGCAGGAAGTCAAAGATCCTTGCAAAAGAAGTCAGGTTGGCTCAGTGGTTTCTGCCCCTGCATTTCATATCTGTGGACCCCGGTTCGATACCCGTCGGGATTACGACATCCTGAAAGTAGAGGATGACATCTTAAAAGTATATTTGATTTTATACATAAATTGGGTTAAGTAATGTTCAGGTTGTTTTCATCTCGGGATGAAATTATCTCTGAAAGTTAACTATTGAGGTGCCGTTTGTCAATTCATTGCTTAGCGTTTTTATGACATGTTTTTACCATGGTTTATTACAATTAGAAGTAACTCAAAGACTAGTGCTGTCTTACTTTCACGGTGTCGACATTTCTCACTCTTCACCATTGTTTGTTACACTCCCCAACTATTCTTAAAATGTGGACTGTGTTTTCATAGCTCCACGGTTTACAAAAAAAGAAGTAAGAGAACAACTGCCCCGTGGTAATGTCTACAGAGAACCACACAGTGCTTGCCCGGAATTGCGATCTAATTGAAGATACAAAAAGACACTCCTATCCAAAACTATGCAAAGTATCTTCAAACCTTTTTGGAGAATGTGCTTTTGGAGCTTCCACGATTTTAAAATGTTTGCAGAAAAGCCTACCCGGTTCTTGTTACGTACCAGAAGCCCTTAAACTACAGCTCCCCACCAAAACACACCGCAAGGGTTTTATATTCATTTCAAAAACAGGTATTCGAAAGAATGTCAGTCCTCTTGTTCGTCACTGACAAAGGATATTACAGGAATTGCATAACATTTGTTGAAGGGGAGATGGATGCAACCTGTTGTCATATACTCCACAATTCATGGTGTTTGGCAATAGTATGCTGGCCTATGTATAGACTTGATGACAAGTCGTTAGGCGCTGCCTATTTGTCTGCCGTTCATGCAACAGTCACAGTGTCATTATACACATGCAACGGTCGTATACTAAGATCGAGGATGAGTGTCACCGTCCCCGTCCGTAGCTACACCGCGCTTAACAATTACCGTCTTGACTTCAAGACTAGCCTATGATCATGGAGCTCCATGGTATGATTCTTGATCGTTTTTGAAAGGGCGAGGGCACCAAAGCATTTTTTCTTTGTAAATGGTACTAGAGTAGAGGGAATTGTAAATGAGCATTTCAAGGGCACCAAGGCAATGACCAGGGGTCAAAAGTCGCCTTCGTTGCCTCCGTAGTATCAGACTTTCTTAGCTTCAAATATTCCTCCATGCTTCAAACGACTCTGACTTTTTTTCTCTTCAATTCTAACAGAAAAACAAGAGTTTTAAACATGTAGACGGGACAACAATTCAATTGCACAGGTGCAGAATGTAGGCCAGCCCTATTATATTTTAACCAAACATAATTCCGAATGAAACTTCAGACGGTGACCACCCCGAGTGGTTCTTTTTTATACTTTGATTGAACGACAAAAACCCCAAACGTAGAAATCATAATTATCCATCAAAGAATCTGACTATTTATTAAATAATATAGAATAGTACCAATCGAATGCACTACTTGATGCAGTGACCTGATTAACGACTTTTATGTTCAGTGCATACGTGTACATCATGTACGCGTGCCTACCTATGGTAGGGCCGGGAGTACACATGTACAAACGGAAGTATGAATTATAATTATAATAGGCCTTTATTGCCCAATAGTCAGAATGTATTGCGTCATTGCCCTTTGATCGTACGCTGTACACCTTACGATAACCACTGTACAATTTCATATGTACACCCCACGTGTGTACGGGTGTACTGCATACACACACACAAACAGTGCCCACGTTATTCATGCTAACCACTGGAGCAATCCAACGCGTGGGCAATAATAGGTCGATATAATTACTTCAAACAAATCCTCCACAAACCATAACTGCCGAAATAGCTCAGTTGGGAGAGCGTCAGACTGAAGATCTGAAGGTCCCTGGTTCAAAATCCCCGGAGAACTCGCATGAGTTCTGAATTGTCCCGGGTTTCGGCAAATATTTTTTTACACATTTAATTTTATTGTACATTGTGCCCTTGTGATTTTAAACATTACAACACCAACCAGTTCGATACGGTTAATTTTTCTTTCTTTGAAAAAGAAGTAGAAAAACAACAAAATCAACGACCAATTATTTTTTATTACTGAAGATAAGTGCTAGTGGCCTACCATTTTTTTTATTTAACTATTTCGGGACTGAGATAAACGGGGCTGACAGTGGCCTACATTTCCCGATTGTTTAACGAGAATTGATAGTAATTTGTCTCATCGTAATACATCTGCCGAAATAGCTCAGTTGGGAGAGCGTCAGACTGAAGATCTGAAGGTCCCTGGTTCAAATCCCCGGAGAACTTGTAGGAGTTCTGAATTGTCCCGGGTTTCGGCAGCCATTTTTTTTCCTAATTGAAATATTTTATGTTAAATACGCATCAACAAATCCTGCTAAATTAGTCAAGAAATAACAGCCGAAATAGCTCAGTTGGGAGAGCGTCAGACTGAAGATCTGAAGGTCCCTGGTTCAAATCACCGGAGAACTTGCATGAGTTCTGAATTGTCCCGGGTTTCGGCAGCCATTCTTTTCTTAATTGAAATATTTTATGCTAAATACGTATCAACAAATCCTGCTAAATTAGCTAACAACTAACAACTGCCGAAATAGCTCAGTTGGGAGAGCGTCAGACTGAAGATCTGAAGGTCCCTGGTTCAAATTCCCGGAGAACTTCAATGAGTTCTGAATTGTCCCGGGTTTCGGCAGCCATTTATTTTCCTAATTGAAATATTTTATGTTCAATTCGCATCAACAAATCCTGCTAAATTAGTTAACAACTATACAACTGCCGAAATAGCTCAGTTGGGAGAGCGTCAGACTGAAGATCTGAAGGTCCCTGGTTCAAATCCCCGGAGAACTTCAATGAGTTATGAATTGTCCCGGGTTTCGGCAGCCATTTTTTTTTCCTAATTGAAATATTTTATGTTCAATTCGCATCAACAAATCCTGCTAATTAGTCAAGCAATAACAACCGCCGAAATAGCTCAGTTGGGAGAGCGTCAGACTGAAGATCTGAAGGTCCCTGGTTCAAATCCCTGGAGAACTTGCATGAGCTCGAATTGTCCCGGGTTTCGGCAGCCATTTTTTGGCTAAATTTAAATAATTATTTTATGCTAAATACGTATCAACAAATCCTGCTAAATTAGTCAAGAACTAACAACTGCCGAAATAGCTCAGTTGGATTGGGAGAGCGTCAGACTGAAGATCTGAAGGTCCCTAGTTCAAATCCCCGGAGAACTTGCATGAGTTCTGAATTGTCCCGAGTTTCGGCAGCCATTTTGTTTTTGTTTCGAGACAGTCAATATAAGCTTACAACTTAAAACAACACCATGTCTAAAGTTCACCGTCACACTATTTTTTTAAACAAATAAGAACACCAGGCATTACTCATCAAATCTCATCAACCGCGCAAAAACGTCGACGATTCTGTGGTTAACGTGCATTGCTCACTGGAAAAATATTTACCGAAGAGCACGGGATGCTTTACGTATTACTTGGAACATGCTTGGACAACCTGGCTTGTACAACCTCACTCAGGTGAACCCGCGCGACCTAGAGTTAGCTGTCTCTGTCGCCCACGGCAACAAGTAAAAGGCAAATGCCCGCCAAAAAACAGAAACCTGAGCCAGAAGAAGGCGTGTTCCCTGACTCCTTGCTGTTTGTTTAAGTAACTATTCTCGCAGGGACCCCGCTGATTGTCGTGGAGGGAAGCGTGGTGCTCGCTCTGCTGCAAACTGTTTGCCTTTCAAATTCGCTGAAATATTCCAGGGTTTTATTTTATGCAGAGTGCAGTGTGAGTATTGCTGTTGCAATCACACAAGTCTGTGTGTATTGTTGAGAAATACGACACATCTCTACTGTGAGACAACCTCAAATGCAATGCTAGAAGTTGTTATAAAACAGTGATATTCAATATATACTTCGAGTTGAAGCATGTTAAAACAAAACTGGTTAGAACTTTCCTCTAAGGGCCAATTAATTGGAAACTGTGGTTGGTCAAAACAAATGTTCAATGTTAAGTGTTCAGTGTACGAAGTATGTGTAATGGTCATTGCTATATTATGTATAACTTACAATGATAAAAGCGTATGAATCCTGACACATTATTGTTGACAGACCTCTTGAGGACGAAATTAGTAACATGCTTTTCAAGTTTTGAAATGTGTAACACAATTCAATACCACAACTCGCACAAAACTAGTGATGGTCATTCAAAATGGAGTAGACATCTCTAGATAACTAAACCATTATCTGCTAACGATTTCTATTAAAGGAACACGTTGCCTTGGATCGGACGAGTTGGCCTTTGAAAAGCGTTTGTAACCGTTTGTTATAAAATTAATATGGTTAGAAAGATGTTTTAAAAGTAGAATACAATGATCCACACAGGTATTACTCGAAGTTGCACGGTTTTCCTTTTACGTATTGAACTAACACGGCTGGCTAATTATGGGAGTCAAAAATTTGACCCCCATAAATGGCCGACCGTGTTAGTCAGCGAGGTAAAAGGAAAACCACGCAATTTTGAGTAATACTTGTGTGGATCATTGTATTCTACTTTTGAAATATCTCTCTAACCATATGCATTTTATAACAAATGGTTAAAAACGCTTTTCAAAGACCAACTCGACCGATATGTATAGAGATGATCCACAAAGTCATACAGAAGGCATGATCATTTCGATTCACCACCGTCTACGATTTCGAAACTTTCACTGCACGAAAATGAAATAGCCACAGAGGAACTTTATTTTTATTTGTATGCATGTTTGCAACCAACAATGCTAAAAGCACTCTTTGAATGTGGCTACAAGAAGAAAAATTATTTAATGTGAAAATAACTGAGAGCTGAATGTATGAATTGATATTCCTCTTAAAACAGTCTAGATTGTAGGATGGAGGGAAACAGGCACAAGGCAAGGAGTTCAAAAGATATGCAGTACGTGGAATAAAGCTGTTGGAATGGCTCCTTGTTCTCTCAGCAACTTTGAGAGTGTATGGGTGAGAAGAAGCAGCCAAAGAAATTGACCGTGGATCAACCAGTCATGCATTTCTGAATATAAAGTAAACACAACATCCGCACCGCAGCCCAGACCACTCGTCAACACCCGAGCCGGCCACGGCAAGCCGTCCGGTCAGTCTCCCCGGTTGTTTTTCTCACGTTACATTTCTGGACATTTTCCACAACCTACTTCTAAATCCCCATCGAATACCTCGGATAATCCACGAACTATGTTAATGAAAAGCTTCAAGAGGGTGCGGATGTATTGGTCAAGTTTTTCGACCCCTTGCCCAATAATCAACTCGTTTTTATTTGAGAGTCACACTTTCTTGGTTTTTGTCTTTGATGGTTCGCAGATGGGCTTCAAGACTGTAAAAACAATCCATGGACACGATGGTCTTTAATCAGGTTTTGAAGTTTGTGGATGACAGAGTGGGCCTTAAAATCAAAGCTCTGCCGTTAGCTTTATTTCGATGGTTAGCAATAAGCTAAGGGTATTCCCTCTAAATTTTACAAGCGAAAACGAAATGCTTAATGAATTGATTTGTAAAATACAGCACCAATCCGGTTTAAAAAAGCCCTTACGAAAACCGGGTGCTTCAAACAGGCAGACGGAGACAAAGCCAAAGCCTGGAGTCGTAGTGGTGGTTTCAACAAGGCATTAAGAGATTTTCTCATATGGCAGCCATCTTGATAATCTGGCCATCCAAACTGAACGAAACTGAAACAAGACGGGGAACGAGAAAACTAATCTGGCCCATTTTATACCAAGTACATCAGGTTAGATTAAAATTGGAGACAGGGAACATGACACAGGTCGATACCCGTTTAAACAAATTAAGAAGATGTGGATTTTTGCATATCTGAACGTAATCAACTTGGGTTACTCCCAGTACCAGTTATAAGAAATAAGTTGTTTCCAATATTGTTTAGTTTACAACTGAAAAACTCGCTGATATAGCTGAGGAATGGTATCGTGCACGAATACTGGCAAAAAAAGTACAAAATGTCTCATCCATTTGCTCATTGGTCTCACTGACTAGCCTAATATTATTCCATTTGTTGGACCTACTTGCACATTTCAACCCAATGTACCATGATTGGTTCAAGCATGAATTGTTGAAAGTAGCCATCTTTTGGCGCCACTTCTCCGATGCGACTTCTCTACACGCCCCTGGCCGAGGAGAACCCCATTTATACTCATAACCAAACACAAGCCGAAATCAAAAGTCAGACAACGCAAATTACCCCCGGCAATACATAAAGACACGCACCAGACAGCCCGGGGATGATCACCCGGCCCCGCCCGTTACAATCACTTTGATCCCCGGCAACTGAGACATTTGAATTAATCCGTTCAATCATTTGAACAGATCCAAGACAGCAGTTGCAGATTGAGAACAACCTGGGTCCAATTTCATAGAGCTGCTAAGCCCACAAATTTGCTTAGCATGAAATGTCTTCCTTGATAAAAAACAGGACTACCAACCAAATTTCCATTTGTTGCATATTGCTTGTTACTGGTATTCAGCTGTTGTGTGCTTATCCTGAAAACCACATGGAAAGTTGGTTGGTAATACTGTTTTTTATCAAGGAAGACATTTATGCTTAGCAAATTGTTGTGCTTAGCAGCTTTATAAAGTTGGGCCCTGGTAAAGTCCTCGGGCAGAGTCGCTTGATGGGACGGTGAGACCGTGGGTAAGTTAGTGCTCCTCAGCCAGTAGGAGCATTTAGGAGCTAATTAGAGCACCTAAATTGGTTTGTAAATTGTACATCATTAGAGTGCCGGATGACAGAGACAGGTTAGATTAATTCCAGACCAATAGTTTTAGGGAACCCAGACGTATCATTAATACAACACGGGAAAGGCATATTTTAAACAGCTGCTTGAGCGATTTTTTTTCAACTGGAAAGCTACTTAAAATGGTTTAGGCCTACGTTGCGTTTATTTATCGTTAAGGCCTAAATGTAATTGTGATATTTTGTACACTGAATATTTCGCTACTTACCGAGCAAAACATCAAGATTTTGAAAAGTCTAAATAGCCCTCCCTTCGTGAGACTTCTACGTATTTTACTGTAGGCCTACATATTTTGTTAAGTATTTGGCAATTTTTCCACTGTACGCTATGGGGGGGGGGGGGGGGGGGGTCATTTAGTGGTGTGCACCGTAGTTGTGTCCACCATATCAAAAAATGGCTAATGATCAAACATTTTCAAGCTGTGGGTTTCATCTGGGCCCAATTTCGTAGAGCTGCTAAGCACACAAATTTGCTAAGCGTGACATTTCTTCCTATGCTAAAAACAGGATTACCAACCAAATGTCCATGTGACACTCAGGATAAGCAAACAACAGCTGAATACGAGTAACAAGCAATATGCAACGAATATAAATTTGGTTGGTAATCCTGTTTTTATCAAAGAAGAAATTTCATGCTAAGCAAATTTTTGTGCTTAGCAGCTCATGAAATTGGGCCCTGTCCTTTCTCTATGGTTTTATTCACTGTTATTCACCTTGGTGTAAGGACCTTGTCACACGAGGTAACTCTTATCCAGGCAACTTGGAGGCAACCGACTGCAGTACAAGCTTTAAGAACAAATTTTGTAGCACATGAGTCTTTTTTTTTCAAACAATGTCCTACGATTCCCAAGGAAAAGTTGAGAACGTTCATAATTATGTGAATGGATTTTCCTCTTGGTGGTTGCCTTGAACTGGTTGTCTGTAAATTGCCTAATGTGACATGGCCCTATGGTTTGTGTTTTCCTAAAACAATATACCACACATACAGAATACAGACCCTTTGAACAATAAGTGACTTTCGTCATCCTCCCAGCACCTCACCCCAAGAGACGATATAATATTAAAAAGACAAATGCCATCGGATAGAAATGGTCTCAATTAAAGGGAAGCCCCACTGGTCTGGCTCGCGTTCACGCCTCGGGGGACGCGCGGTCGAGATCCCGGTGGTATTTCTGGTATCTTTTCGGGGTTTGACGACTTTGATCTGAGGTTTCTCATACGCCAAAAATGTCTTTGAGGACACACACCCTCTTGTCTTCGATGGTAATGGGACCATTGTTATAGGTTTGTCAGAGCATGAGGAATTTCTTCCTCCATGGTCGGAGCATGGTTAGAGAGATTTGAGAGTGTCGTTTGTGTCAGTCTGCATACCGTCATGCTACCTCATCCAAAACGACTGAATTGGGAACAGGGTGGTTTATCGTTGGGTTCTATTCTTCGCTCATGGTTAAAATTGACACTCAACACTTCAACTTTCTTCTGAAGACGATCAGAGCATACTGATCGAAACTTCGAGTTGTTCATCTCAGAACCACCACAGCCTAATTGTGTCTCAAAAAATCTCTTTTAGCTTTTGTTCCCACCATTCAAAGTTTCAATTATGTTTTAAAGTGTGGGTGTACCTTTGGTAACTACTCCAAACATTCATGAACATATAAACGTACCTATAGTAATAAGAAGCACTACATAATATGTTGGTAAAAATGTAGCATTTTGAGAAACAATTCCCCTGAAAAGTGTGGTTTTTGAGAGTGGGATTAAAAACAAATTTAATATGAGAATAGTTTCCTGCTGTTTAAGCAGCTGTATGAAATCGGGCTCAAGCTCAACGCCAAACGAACCCTGATTATGCTGACAAAATAATAATAATCTCGATTAATTATTAAACCGGTTCTGGTTTAATGGGAACCCACAGGTATTTTAATGGTAGGATTATTCCACACTAATCCCCACTTATAGATTAAGATACATGATAGTATACAGTATTATTAAAAAGGGGGTCCCTTTGACCATGCTTTGACGAAAGTGCCGGGACAACAAGCAAATATTTACCAAAGGAAATTGAGACTTTATTATTCACATTTGATCATGGTCAGCACTACACGATTCTTTTTTACTGGTCGCGTGTTTGCTTGCCGTTTATTAATATTAACAAGGAAATGTTTCACAATGCCGAAGCCGGTTTTTCTTTGCCACAGTTTAAAAACCTTGGCAATGTTGGTAAAACTGCTTAAATAATGTATGCCAATACTTTCCCATCGGTATCAAAATAGGCATACACAGAACAAACATTAAAATCCAGTCTCTGACACGTTGAGAAGTTACAAACCTTGCGGCATTCGTAATAGGCACTGGACACTATTGGTAATTACTGAAAACAATTATTAGCATTAAAGCCATTGGACCCTTTCGGTTCAGAAAAAAAATTAAAGTTCATAGATTTACAAATAACTTACAGAGTTTACAGAAAGCAATGGCGAAAGACTTCTCTTGAAATATTATTCCATGAAATGCTTTACTTTTTGAGAAAACAATAAAACAATATAAATTCTCGTTAACGAGAATTACGGATTTATTTTAAACACATGTCATGACACGGCGAAACGCGCGGAAACAAGGGTGGGTTTTCCGTTGTTTTCTCCCGACTCTGATTACCGATTGAGCCTAAATTTTCACAGGTTTGTTGGGCTTTAAAACGTTTGCAACAAGCAATGGAGAGCTGTTGATTGTACAAAACATTGTGAGAAACGTTTCCCTGCTGAAGTAACGTAGTGTTTGAGAAAGAGGTAATTTCTCGGTTCAAATTTAGTTGGGTTTTTGAGCTCTCGGCGATTATCCGGAGCGAGTACGTAAATATCAAAAGACTTCAGGCCTAAAGGCAATAAGGCATCAGAAAGCACACACAAAATGTGTGCAACACGGGTGTTTTTCTTTCATGCTCTCCCATGTGAAAGGGACTGATTATTATGTTCACCGGTCATAAAAATGGTTTTGTTATGAGTCGACTTTTACAACCAGGCTACAATTAGCAAAGACTGTTCGGTTTTTTTTCAAAGGAGACAGGAATCCACTATACAAAGGCACTCGTCTTTTCACTTTAGCGATTACAAAATAATTACAAAACCAAAATTAACGTGGCGTAAAATCCCCGCGACACGCCATGAATTAATCTCAGTGATCTTGTTTTTTGTTTTGCCGGTCGCCGTCTTCCACTTGTTCATTTAGTGTTGACACAACGGGATTAAAATCACTTCTCACCTAGTCGTGAGGGCGGAAGGACTGTGAAAGCCGCGAATCGGTAACACATTCAATGAACAAAAGAAGTTCCAAAAAGATTTCAAAGCTAGCCGCGCACTGATTTGCATAAACTGTTCATAATGTATCTGTGGTTTTGACTATAGCTTGTGATGCATGTTTGTGGTGGTGTCACAAACTATCTGTATTGGTTTGGCGTTAATTATGATGAAGTGTGAAAGTGGAACGAAAAGCCTGCAGGTTGAATTATAATTGAATGCATGGAATCCATAGATATAGTGCGCAGGCCATGCTCGGCTGAACCGCGGAGGTAGAAATAGGTGACTGAACCGTGCTTTGAATGTTACCAATTGCTTTTTTTAAGGGGCGTTAAGACGTACGACACAGGGGGGGGGGGCATGGAAGGAATGTGGGACCTCCCAAATTGGGGCAGAACATTCGAGAAAACGTTGACACAACAGCAAGAAAAAAAAAACGAATCGAGAGAAAATTTTGCCTATTAGTATTAGTTAGCATTATTGGTACTTTTGATTATGTGTGTTGTGTCGTCATTTAGAGATCGAGCAAAGACTGTACTATAGGATCGAAACGTCAAGCAACTAACAATTCTTGCATTTTTACCACTGACATTTTGGTTGGTGAGCAGTTTGCAAAAAAAATCTACTTTGCAGAAACTGGTAATTTTATTTCACAATGTGTACAAATTTGGGCAAATTAACCGTTCTGTCCCGAAAGATTTTTCATACGCTTGCGGAGGGATATTAATGGTACTTGGGTTGGGTTGTACCGAGTGCTTTATTAAAAGATGGTGTGACATGGGCCACACTGCACGATTTGAACAATCTATATGCTACTAATCTATTCCCAACGAAACCGCCCATACGGTTGGTGTGGCGTCAACGCTGGAACTTAACGGCGTGTCAGTGGATTTTTATTTCAGTGATCTGGCGCCCAGAGTTTTCCTGGACAAGCAATAAAACGTAGCCATTATTGTTGTTCATATAACAGATTTGAGATTGCCGATGTAACAAACGTATTGTTTCAAACGGCCAAACACTCCATTTACACAAACAGTGTACCCACCGTACGGATAATGATGTTTGGATTACCTTATTTATTACCTTATTTATTGTAATACACTCTTGTGCACCACGGTGTGTGTAGACCCAAGTTATATAAACTAAAACTGCTCAGCAAACATTGTGTCTGCTAATAATTTCTTTTTTAGTGTTATCAAGTGGTGTGCCTAAAAGGAAATTGACAACAACTTTTATCGACGTTTATTTTTCATCTTTCGAAAGAAGAAAGATTGTCGATATACTTTCCTGCCAATCTTGTTTGAAAATGTAGGCCTACTTTTATAAAAAATGTCACCCAGTCAGTTTCCCTTGTGGTGATTGATTTGTGTGCGCATTCCGCGTTGTTAAAACTGAACTTTTCAAAAGTTGTTGAAACCGATTTTTGAAAAGTTCACTTCGTTGGTCATCAGCTGCTTGTCCCTAAGTCTATTTTGCCAATGATTGACAGCGTATACGACGAATATTATTCCAAGCAAATTTCACATACTTCAGCTCGAACTCCGAGTTCGCGCCTTCCATCAACCCATCTCGATTAAGTGTTGGGAACCGCACGTGTTTACATGACATAAAACCCGCCACCGCGTCGGAGCTTTTAGTGTCACGCCGGCAAAGGCGTTGTTTTTGCCCACGGGCCCTGGGCCCCGCACGCTCACTCGGCCCGGCAGTATGCGAGGGGAATGCTCTCGACTTGTTGGTGTTTTTCTTGGGAGAACCAAGGTGACATACTTTCCATGTTTACCAAATGCTTCCAACTGGCTTTGATAGTCTCGATTTTCCTCCTAGAATGTGAGGCAAACGGAATTTGCAGTAACATAATGGGTCTGTGACCGTGCTCCTCCCCTAAACCCATAGAGTTTAGCCCCAACTACCCCCCCCCCCCCTAACTACCCACCCCCACCCCCCCCCCCCCCCCCCCCCCCCGCTAACGGACCCCCCCCCGCCCCAACAACAAAAAAGAGAGAGATGGAGCATGGTAGAAAGAAGACGAAACTGTGGGAAGGAAAACCAGAACAAGAAAAAGAAGACCTTTATCAGCTCCTGGTAATATCCCAAATGTTGTCAAAAGAAATTCGCGAAAATTTGTCTCTTTTTACAAAAAAAATAGATAACTCATTCAGTGGCGGAGGGGGAATGTTCATAAAAAATCGGAAGATACACTTTCCCGGTACAATATAAGATGGTGTACACCAGCGTGAAACGCAGTTATCGCTCTGATAATTATCCAATTAAAATTTACGAAACACCAGACGATCTCATCAGAATTAACAAGAAAACCACACAATATTCACCCTTAAACCCAAACTGCACTTCGAGTGGACGAATTCACCCAGGTGATTTCTATCCCCACCATTTCGCGCCTTTTTCTTCGAACTTCCAACAAAGGCATGGGCAACCAGCCCTTAGCAACCACTCTACTCCATGCTGGGGGTGAGAATCGGTCATGTATTTTCACCGGTCCAACCCCTGTAAGGTCCCCATCGGCATGCCGACACACTCCCCATCAAAAACGGACCCGGTGGTTGTTTGCCCATTGCATTAAAATTAATCAAAAATAAACGCGAGTTCGTCCGAAAATATTGATCGTGAAAATTGACGGCGTGCGGAGAGAAACACACGTGGGCATTTGAGGACCCCCGCCGATAGAGGACGCTGTTGTTGCCCGGGTTGATGTTTTCTTAGCTGAGGAAATGTACACATCCAACGGCTCCGGAGTTAAAGGCTACAACTTCGATTTCACGAAATGTAGAAGTTGTCTTATTAAATAATCAGATAAGGCAAACAAGTTTGTTTTTGCAGCAAGAATATTTGAGGAAAAGAGTGAACATAATCCATGGCAGTGTAATACTTCATCTGAGTGGACCATGGGCTTAAAATATGTCGATTATTAAAGCATTCATAAAGCTGACCGCTCAACATGCAGTTTTCTTTCAAATATTGGTAATCCCAGTCATAGGCCCAAGTATTACTTGATGAGACAGTTTCAACCTTTGGCAACAACATTTACTTGCTAAAGTCAGACAACCCATAAATATTAGGAATGTCAGTGTCAACATCCACTCATTACCACTGACAACACTCCCCATGCCCCATGGACAACCTTGTTTCTTCAACTGATCCTTCCGGGGTGCGGTCCAGAGCAACACCAGGGAGGCGAAGAGTGCTTGCATGGGGCACAGATCAAGAGGCGCACCTTTCCTTCTTGAACCCCTGCGTCCACTATATTTTGCCCCTCCTTCTCTCAGCATGACCAGCGGACATGGTCTCAACACTAGACGGAGGCAACACTGGCCATGGTCACTATTGCCCCATGTTTTGGCCTTGGTGCCCCTTCAAAAGATCCCATAGACTAATTTAAGCGTCTCCAATGGAAGTGCCCTTATCATAAAAAAAATGCCATGAAAATTGCATTGCCCTCTCAACGATGAAATTCCAGGCCTGTGTCATAATGCTAACAATTCACACAACTGTTTTTGCCAAAAAACAAAAAGCCAGGGACGGTGTTCTTAATTCCCCCAATAATTACAAAATCCAAAAAAGCACGGGATTACTGTCACCGATCACTGCCACGAGCGAGGCATGCAGACAAACTTTTCCACCATGATAGCAAAAACATCACCCTTCCCGGAGTTCACGCTGAGCGGTCGATGACGACGCAAGCATACCGTGGGAAACGGCTCGTGGCAACCCACAAGGTGCGACAGGAAGGTCCCTTGGGAATTTGGAGCCGACTTTTCCCTTTTACTGATGATGGGAGAGAGAAAACAAGTCATCCATTATAACCCTGTTTTCCAATTCAACTTCCCAAAAAGAGAATCGAATAAACTCAAATCAATCGTAGCTTTGCTGAAATACTTTATGAAAAGAACAGACTTTATAGTGAAGTGGTTGCTGTTTTTATGTATGGCTGTTACATTTTACTGTAATGGTTTGTGGACATAATAGTTTACTATTGTTTCAAATATCCAACATCTCATATCGATTAAAGATGGTTAAACAGCACAGCTCATTCTGACTCTTTGTATTTATTTATTTGTGACAATGAGACAGTAAATCGGAATCTACACTGGAGAGAAAAATATGACCCCCTTTTCGGAATTTGCCTTTTTGTACTAGCTAAAATGACTTTCACCGATGTCTGCAAGAAGAATTGACAATCACTATTACCCGAACGGCTCCACGATCCACCAGTTGAAACACATGTGATCGTCTGCCCCATCGATCACAACCATA
Source organism: Asterias rubens (assembly GCF_902459465.1). Classification (NCBI taxonomy): domain Eukaryota; kingdom Metazoa; phylum Echinodermata; class Asteroidea; order Forcipulatida; family Asteriidae; genus Asterias; species Asterias rubens. The sequence continues at coordinate 6,511,928 of NC_047079.1, read as the reverse complement.
ACTCTACCAATTTGGGCTCATGCCTGCTTAGCAGTTTATATGTCTAGCAGAATTAAATCCCACTTAAAACTGAACTGTAATACATAAATTTAAAATCTCTCTGTTCCAATTCATCACTTCTGGTAATTTCACTTCCAGAAACTTTACTGATCGAAATTCCATTCAATGCGAGAGTGGGACAGTGTGACTGGTGATTTCTATTGTGGTGTATCGTTTTGTTGCCAGAAAACTTGACTTGTTTCGCAGACTTCTTCTCACGTGATGTTCTGGAATCGCTTTCCCTTAAATGTCACAAATATTTGAAAAGGCAGGGGAACAAAGGTACCGCTCCTAATTATGGAAGTACATGTACACTGATCACGTCATAATGATGTATTCTCACATCCATATACTGACCGTAAAATAACGAAAACTGACATTAATGGTGTCTTTGTAATTGGCTTCATAAATACTCCATTAAGCATCTGTCTTAATAATCATTATGCAAAGCTTTCGCAACAGTTCATGGCAGGCTTTACCGTACTCCGGTCTCTGTCTGGCGCAAACTCACCCGATGGGGAAACGGGTAAACATTTTGCTGAAATTCAGGCCAAATCACTCCAGTTCCATGTACAATCAACAAAACGACTGTTGGATAAATCATCGAAGAATATTTGTATGCACTAAATACTTCTATTCCCGTAAGGGTTGCCAGCTAGCTTGATGAGAAATTTCACCCCCGAAGTTCACAACCTTCAAAATTCAATGAATAAGCAAATAAACAAGAGCAAAGACAATGGAAAGACAGATGTTCCTTTAGTGATCAACTAGGCCTAATTGCATAGGAAACTTTTCGGATGTTTCTTATGTGCACAGACCTTTGACGAATGTTACTGCAAAATTCAAAGAGTTGAAACATTACCATAACATCCCAATTACAAAGCCAAATATTATATAAGCCTAATCTTACAACCATCATCGCTCATCCCCCAGTCTCCAAACCTCAGTTGTGGAATGCCTTTTCAAGTCACCCTGGGGGACGAGGCAGCTAGACAATGTAGAGTTACTTCTTATATTAAAGTGAATCGATCCCAAGGCTCTGCGGTAAAGAAGACAGCGTATGAAACACAGCCGTGGCGACAAACAAGACCTGACAGTTGTCACCTGTACTTATTACTAAAAATGGTCTTAACTCGTCGCTTCTGTTTTAGAATCATGCCACTAAGCAAGTGCTATGATTGTTACATGCAACAGTTGTTGTAAGACCAGGTGAGCTGAGGTTGCAGACGGCTGTTGCATGGTTATAAAGTATGCTGTCACTTTTGGATCGAGGGTTTGATCAAAGTTAAATTAGCAAAAAGTCTCATAACAGCCGTCAACACAATCAGGTAAGCTGCTTAGTCGGTGACTTTTATGTGAAAATAATGATTTTCTCACATTTTTTTAAAATCAAATCTTGGGTGAAACCTTTTCCAAGAAGCCTCTTCAAACGTTAGTTTCTGGCAATGACGTAAGAATAAATCTGCTAATGTTCTAGTCGGGGCGACAGAGGGCGTCATCGTGTCAAAGGTGAACGGGAAAAGTCAACTGGTTACCCCGCGAGATTTTTAAAGTTGTGGGGGTAAACATATTTCAAAACTTTTGAAATGATCAAGTCCAACCAGTCGTCAAACGACGCATTCAGACATAAAACAGTCGTAGTGAAGCAGTCCCCGTCAACCAAAAGGTGAGGTCAACATCAAGTTCAAAGGTCACAACACCCACATTTACGCGTGTTTAAAATTGCCAAGTCAGGCGTCCGTAATCTGTAGTGACGCTTTTATGTTTCGGCAGCCATCATGGTCCGTCGCCTCGAACCGTGGGAAAGAAAGCTTTGGAACTCCCCTGGGAGATTGGACTACTAAAACTGTTACCCAGTAGACAAGACAGAGCTTGGGGTTCCGATGTTTACTTTATCTAGAAATCGATCTTGTCACTTTGACCCCCCCCCCCCAACACTCCTCGGCAGCAGCCACTACCGAAAATGTATGTAAAGTACATCAAAAACGAAAAAATCTATAAATTAGTAACTAGCTAAAACCCGCTTTTCTAACTTTCGATACAAAGTATTCCGTCAACTCGAAAAAATTTCATTTTGATAAAAGCAAGTGAAGAGATGCTGTTTTCCCATTATGATGAAAGTGTAAAAAGATGCAGATTGTAGAGGACATGCTAGATTAAAAATGCATACATAGTGTGCAGATGTTTTTATTTATTTATTGAAAAAGCGCCCTCAATTATTTACCAAGCAATGATCTTGCTTATAAAAAATAAAAATAAAAAACATTTTCGAATTGGGCTGTTTTGCCATGGGCCCCCTTACGGAGGAAGGCTTTTATAATAACCAGCTGCTGGCGCCATGTCCACAAGATTCAAAGTCTGAAACAAGAAACGTCGCCAGCTGCAAGAATCCGCATTCGATGCATGTACCATGCTCAGTATGGTGCAAAGGGTATACACCTACAGTCCCCCCCCCCCCCCCCAAAAAAAAAAAAGAAAAAAAGATTGAGAGCACACAATGAAGATCCATATAGAGCATGCACCAGATGCAGATGCACATTATTTTAACCTCATGAGTTTCTTCAACATCTTAGCTTTTCAACCCACTTAGAGACCATTACTTACTAAGTCTATACCCATTTTCTGGCCACAGTCAAATGAATAAAACAAAACCATTTTGAAATGTGGATGCTGTTTTTTTCTCACTATTACATTCAATCCTGTCAATAAAACTAGTAATTTTTTTTCATCAAAATTGGCGCGTAAATTTGTTCTCAACAAGGCGCTCGTTAATAATTCGCACCCTTTTACTTGAAAGAAATCTCTTCAAGCACGCGTGCCGGTCTCACGCAGTATGATGGTGTGCAAATACAATTATTGTAAAACTTAAAACCTACCAATATAACCCGGTTATAAATGAGCAAACCAATTGTCAAAGAGACGAGCCCCTAAGCCAACCACCCCCAACAGCTGCTGACAATTTTCCGGGAAAAAAAACAAAATCAGTGAGAGCTCTATACACTTGCTGACCGGCCGTACGCACGGTCAGTTTTTTGAAGTGGGTGCCTTCTCCCGCCACGTGCGGGTAGCCAAACAAATCCCGGGGCCTTCCGCTCGGCACGTACCCATGCACCGTGCGGCCTGTGTCCGGTCGCGTGCACCGTCTCCACACGAACAATAACGGTATCAGTGGGTGGCGTGGTTAGCACACAAGGTCACACTCCGAGACTTGAAACTTGACCAGGCGTTGGCATTCTTTCACACGTTCCCTTCTCGACTTCGTGAAAACACCGGGCCTTCCCCCGTCAAAAGGCCCTTTGTTCATGGTTCGGGCGAGAACTGCAGCTCGCGTGACCATTGTTTGAATTTCGAAACAACTTTGACAACAAAACGTCACCCGAGAAATATTTGTATGCAAATAAGAGATCCTATTTCTAGTGTTAATCGCCGATGTATTTCGAAAGAAGCTGCGATTCTTTCTTTTCTGGGGACCACAAGAAGGAGTTGACATATTTTTGAGAGAAAGGGAAAAATGTCTAGTGCCAGCTGCAGCGATCGGAAGTGAGGAATAGGCGTAAACCGACACCAATGACGTCAGTTTCTATTATGAATGGCACTCTTTTGTTGGTCTTGTTTTATTTCTGACGATAACGAAATGCACTTTTACGTCTTATCAGCTTTATTATCCGTGGTTCTCAGAAATAAATGATTGTAATTTTAACTTAGCCTACAAACATTATTTTCTCACCAATAAACGTGAAATGTTTTCACATATAAATAATGATGTGCAAACCCAGAGGCAGCAAAAAAAATGGTATAGGCATTTTCATTAATTCATTGATAGTATTTTATGCTTTGATTTTGGTTACCGCTTATTGGGGACCCAGTAAGCTGTTAAACAATGACTTTGTTAACCCAACCCCGCCCAGTGGCAATTGAACATCACAATATAATCCCAAATATGTTGGGGGCGCCTTTTTGTACCTATTCTCAGAAAACCAGAGTCAGTGAACCCCTCCCCAACCCCCTCACATTAAATAATTGTATAATTGATGTGGTTTCAACCATTTGTACATAACCTGCCTTGTCATTTTGTCAAGTAATCTTTATATTTTTAAAGTATTGTATATTGTACATTTCTCTTAATACTTTTATATGGAGCTGGTCTGCTATTGTAATTGCCTGCTGCAAAGGATGCTTAAAGTTTTTTGAATTGAATTGAGTGGTTGATATTATAGCCTGCAATATGAAGCCAAACCTTGGCTGGGTTTATCAAGTGAACACGAAACATGAATGTGGGAACATGAAGATATTTGCCAGGGTTCCCAGTGGCTTTTGGAGACGACACAATTTCGTTTAAAGCCATTGGACCCTTTCGGTACAGGAAAAAAAAAGTTCACAGATTTACAAATTATTTACATGGTTTACAGAAGGTAATGGTGAAAGACTTCTCTTGAAATATTAGTCCATGAAATGCTTTACTTTTTGAGAAAACGGTAAAACAATATAAATTCTCGTTAGCGAGAATTACGGATTTTTTTTAACACATGTCATGACACGGAGACACGCGCGGAAACAAGAGTGGGTTTTCCCGTTTTTTTCTCCCGACTCCGATGACCGATTGAGCCTAAATTTTCACAGGTTTGTTGTTTTATATATAAGTTGTGATACACGAAGTGTGGGTGGGACTTGGACAATACTGTTTACCAAAAGTGTATAATGGCTTTAACACTTATATTAAAAACATGGCATCAGCCATCAGGTAATTATTGTGAGGAAAACCAAGCATACCTATAGTTGTCCATTCTAATAAATGTATTCCAAAATATAACATCAAGGCACAATTTTATAAGGCTGCTTATAAAGCAGAAAACATTTAATGTTGACTGAGCAAACATAAGTGGCTTGGTGCATGTGACTGGTTGGAAACCTTATTCTGCTAAGCATAATTGTATTGGTCTCAGCTTGTTCAGGGCCCTGCCTGTACCAAATGACAGGTTGTTTTTAATTCAGTAACATTCCACACAAGATATCAACATTCCACACACGTAAAGGTATGACAACAAAAACCGTGCGCCAACAAAAACAATATACACATACAATACAACTCCACAACTATATAGCCTAGGCCCACTATATGTGGGTCGAGGGTTATGGCAAATTTCCAAAGGTCCAAAATGCAATAAAAAAACCCCATAAATATTGTATTCTTTCACTGAATATTTCTGAGCACAGAATACTTGACCATGTTGTATTGGCTACAATAATTAGCTTTACAAATAATAAGTTCACAAAACATAACATGCGACCGATGTGAGAATTTCTAAATAATAATATTTCATCCTCAGGCAACTACTTGGAAAGACTACACTCGTCACAGAAACAATAATTTTGACCTCATGTTTAGATTAATTCCTGTGTTTTTGTTCCATAGTTTAAAACCACATGTTACTTGCTCTATCCTATTCTTTATCCAAGTCAATTAATGCATTGTATTATTATCGTGGTTTAAAAACCACATGTTCCCTATCTCTTTATACTCGCATTAGTACAAGTAGCCTATTCTTCATTGTGCTATTATCGCAGCACGTACATGTAGATTGAGACATTCATTAATACTGCGAGTACGAGCGAGGATGAACGAGCGTGGATGAACGAGCGTGGATGAACGAGCGTGTAGGAACGAGGTGGACGACCGTCTGCAATTCTAACACGGTGGTAAATTCCACTACATTTTAACAACGGTACAGCGGCCAGAAATGCTCAAATTCTTCTCTCGTCTGTCCCCAAAACGCATCTCCCTTAGGACCTGTTTGAGTAGGCCACCAGCTTGGAATCCTCATTTTGTTTATATTCTTAAAAAGCTTCTTAATTGTCTGTATATTTTAACAAAACAACGTGGAAATCCCCTGGTGTTGGGAATAGACTGGTTCCCTTGTGATGAGAGGCGTGTTTGAAACACGATTCGGGATTAGGAGCAAGACTTTACACCGTTGACAGCTCGATGTGAAACAGTGAGTGAAATGGAACCCACATCTTCGCGCAGTGCCGAAGACAAATTGAGCCCTTGGTGTTAATTGCTACCGATATTTATAAACAACTGGGTGGAGCTGGAATTCTTTGGTACCCACTTAAGAAACAAACAAAGGAGATATTTATCTTACCTTGTGTTGTGGTGCTACATTTGTTTGACGGCTGCAGGGGAATTTATCCTGTTTTATTCCATAAATATTGCGCAACAGGCATTTAAACTTTTAAAAGGAAAAGTTGCAAATTCATGGTTCCCGCTTTCGAAGCGCCCTCTGGCGATACAACAAGGGATCGTCCACTTCCAATAAGGGCGGGGGGGGGGGGGGGGGGGGGCTTGAAGGGGGTATATAACTTAAAGCGAAGTGTTGGGAGTTGAAATGGAAGAATATTTAATAAATAAAGGGGAAATTAATAAATTGCACTACTTAAATATACCAGGAGGAAGATTTTCACCCAAAAAACATTTATGTTAATGAGTTGATAGCGGCGGGGGTCGGGTTCGACACCCCTCTATTTCTTTGATATCATCTTAGTATGATTACCATGCATATGTCAACAAAGACAGTTCAAAACTGCTTCAACAATATTTTTTATTCAAACAATAGGCAAACAAACAAACAAACAAAATGTAACAAATGAAATTTTCATGTGCATACTGATGTGCTTGCTAAAAGGGAGGTTTCTATCTGAAACAAAATTAGTTTGAAAGAAAAATGATTTTTCCATAAGTCTTATTTCTGGTAAAACTATGATTCGGTATGTCTCATTTCTATGAATTTGTATTCTATAGTAAAACATAAAAAAACAAAAATAGGATTGAAAAATTACAATCAAACAAATTCTGACAAAATAAACTGTTTCAGTTTGTTGACATATGACTTTTATTCATGATCATTTAGCATAAGCAATGACAATCACATGGCATATCCTACACCAATTACGTTCCATTTAAATCCATCAATTTATAACAATAAGTGATATAATACATTTCAAAAGAACCAAAATTAGTAAATATAAACAAAATGTACAAAAGAAAAAAAAACTGCACTAATTCAATAATTGACCGTGTTTACACTTTGTATTTCAATTTCTTTGATGGAAATGTATCCTATACCTTATTGTTTCCCGCTAGTTAAAATCAAACTGAAAATAATTGAACAAGACAAGGCAATGTTTGTAAGGAGTTGAAATATTTTTCTCATAAATCCAAAGTTATCCGTTGATATTAAATTTTACTCGTTGAATCTTTAGGATCGACATGACCTTTGGGCTAATTTACATACGACTTTTATGCAAATACCGCAATGTGAAATGCTTTATATCAAAGTTTTAATTTGTTTTAATTAAGTTTTAAAATCAAGAGGAGTGTAACTTTGGCTGTTATTCGTACCTCATACCTTGTTCTTCATACTTTACTTGACTCTTCACAAAGTTTATAATTTTTTTACAGGCTTCAATTTAACCATTTTATAAGTATTTGGAATTAAATTTACACTGTAAACCTACAGGCATTTGATGCCAATGTATTGGGTGCTAGAAACTTTGTACTGGGCAAGAACAATAACGAGTTTTCAATGCTTTTTATTATAAGTATCTTTCCAGATCTATGCTGGTACATAAATGCTTCTCTTCACCCAGGAGTAAATGGGTACCTCTGACAGGAAATCAATTCTTGTGAATAATTTCCTTCAGTCCTCCGTGATTTAGCTTGCTCAATGCCCTAATGCCCTACTTACGTGGTAGCTCAGGCTTGACACTCCCTAGGCAGGGTACTCTCTAGTTATCTCACTTAACCCCTCTCCCGAGCCATGAAGGTAAGGGGAGATATTTCCCAGGAATTTGCAAGGGTCAGCAACTCATATGTGAAAACATCAAACTAATTTTCCCAGGAATTTCCCAGGAAACTTGTCTAGTGTGACGTCCATTGCAAGAGCAACCTGTATATGTGATTTGAGGTATCGATGTATATTTGGTTTTTCGGTAACACAATGTGTGTATATACTTGCTGGGTAGATTATGTTCTTTTGAGAACCTGTCATGCTATATATTCTACTACTGCGGAGTAGATTTTTCAGAATTGAAGAGACTTCTTTACTGCTGCGGAGAAGGTTTTGTCGGAATTCAGGAGACTTGTCAGTTCTAAGGAAAAAAAACTGTCCTGCATATTAACTAACCTGCGCAGAAGGTAGGATATCAGCCGGGACTACTACTTTTGCTTTGTGGATCGAATGTACTTCTCGTTAAATAAAAATTCTCTACTCCATTCTTAAGCAATTTTCTCCTTAAATTACTTATCCTTGTTGATTAATTGTTGTAAAGAGAGAAGACTGAAGGTCATGGGGGTCATCTAGTCTTCTCCTTGTTGAGTGCTGCGATGAAGTCTTCTAGTTTCTCCTGGATCTTCCTTACCCTCTCTGCAAAGGAGGAGAAAATGAAAAGAAAACATCAATGACTGTCTTAAAAGGATAGTGCAAGTATGGCATGCAGTAGGCTCCGCCCGCAATGCACATAATATGGGCAAGAACACGTGGGGCTCTCCAATGCCTTTCTGCACAACTCTGCCGCGCGCGCCAAGCAAACGCGCACGCATGTCGGACCTTAGTGTCGTACCTTCATTGCGTTGTGATTGGTCAATACGCAATGGGGCGGAGCTTAATGGATCGGTCTATTAGCTTTTCATTTCACTGGTCCATGAGCTTTTGCCCTGGTCAATACTTCAAACTAAACAGGGACGCTTCTTAACACTGAACTAGCCAGTCAGACCTCTTGGAGAGAATTCTGACTGGTCGTCAGGTGTTTTAACTGGCATTAGGCCAGCATTTTGACCTCAGTGAAGGAAGAATGCTGAATGGGAATCAGAACTGTATAGCTGATGAATAAGTATTTCTTTAAAGGATTTGGGTACCTTTTCAAAATGTCCATAGGTGTACATTTAACTTTCAGGGTTTGAAGATAATGATAGTGGAAAGCTTCCCTTCAAATATTACTTACTGAGGTGCTGTAAAATGAGTAAATGATGAAAATTATTTTCATGACATTGTTTTACTCATTTCCCAAAAACTACAGCACCTCAGCACGTAATATTTTCAGGGAAGCTTTCTACTATCATAATCTTCAAACGGTGTAAGTTTAGTGTAAATCTGTGGACATTGTGTTTTTTGTACTACAAAAGTTACATAGACCCTTCACATCAAAAAACCACTGAAAGGAGCTTCAAACATCGACCTGCACAAGTTCTCTTCTCTGCGAAAGAAACACTTTGAAAAGTTGTCAAAATCAATTTCCTCCTATCCACCAAGGTTACCTTGAACACAAAACAGACTTGTCCGCATTATTCACATTGTTAGGCGATTGATCACAAGCATTCCAAACTTTGTTTCGTACAAAAGAATTTTTGTTAACCCACACTTTAGGAATTTTTTCTTTTTTACTAAAGGGAAGGTCATTGATGAGAGAGGGTATTGTTGTCCATAAACAAGCAATCGCTAATTTGTCACCCAACAAAATAGAGAAAACATGATGTCTAGAAGGTCAAGATGAAGTAAGAGGCTTTCAAGTGACTATTTTCCTTGAACTGGTATTGAGGAGTAGGAAATGCAAAGGTAACTGGACAGGTCAATCCAGTTTCACTTAAATTGGAGGCATATTGAGGTATATTAATTATAATTCTTAAGTAATAGGCTGATTTGGTACTCCTGACATGGTGTAACCCCCCCCCCCCACCCTCCTTTTGTGCCTTCATTATCTCTGATGATTTTAGGGTGTGTGTGGGGGGGTACTTCTGTACAAGAGGACAAGAGTGTGTTAAAGTATGGGAATATTTGGGGAATGGGGGGGGGCAACATCCTGCCACATATTAAGCATGGTATCTGAGTTAGCAGCTACAGCTGTGGCTGTGGCTGAATCGTCACATTTACATGCATTAAAGAATAGGCTGACCTTGGCGATACCCTTAGCAACAGCCGCAGCCGGAAAATCCAAAATGGCTTTACTAGAATGTAAGATTTTAATTATCGCCAGTGCAGTAGCTCACCTGCTATAAAGGTCATGTAGATATACAAGGTAAATTTCTCTAAGCACAAAGGTTACTCGGTCTACAAAAATAGACATTTCAAATTTTAATCTAAATTATTTTAATCTAAATTATTTGGTCAAATTGGTCAAAGAAACGACCTTGCATCTGTCTCAAAAAGTCAGGTTGATTTTCTTCACATCACACATTGGACTCATCTTCAGTCAGACACAGGGCTTTAAGCAGTCAGAGAATGAGACCAACATGGCTCTTGCATAAACTGTACGTGACAAATCGCTCTTATTCGCGCCAGACATATTACACGCATGGATCACCTCAAACTGAACTCAAAACATCACAAATATGATTGACATTGCATCAAGGTTAATATTGTTTTGAAATATTTTTTTTTTCTGGAGACTACATAAAAAACCTGATCCCAATCAAGCATTGGAAAATGAAACATTGGGTGTGCCAAGGACAGTTCTCTTTATTCTCATTTTTAGCGGGATTAAATCTACGCTTGACATAAACCGTCTGTAGCAATAACGGCATTTTGACAAAAGCCAAAGGGTGCATCCGGATATCTTGAATGAGACCACGATAATAAAATGATGGAACCTGTTTCCAAGGTCTGGCTTTTAATGGGGTTTACTCCAGATTTCACTTAAATCATATTTCCACTAAAAATAATCTGTTTTTCTCCACAAAAGCATTACAAATGTCACCACTTTAGGCCTAAGGCAAAGTATACCTTTGGTTTTTTGAGCCCTTCGGTTGTTTTAATCCTATAAAAATTAAAATCAGCGTGTGAAAATTTTATTGAAGAGTTAAGCTTTTCTGAGACACTGTCGGAGATACCATGGTTGGGTTAAAATTCCTACAGAAACTCTGAGATTGTACTCCCTGGTAACAAATTAACTTGGCAGTGTAAAAAAGGCTTTAAAATCTAGCCCTATAAAAACTTTTAAAAAGAAAGTAATCGAGTTAATTTTCTTGCAGACTAAAGGAAAACACCCTGTATAAAGTTTCAAAGTGCCACGTCATGATCTCTTACATCTTTTGATTGTGTCAAATTTGCCTTCACACTGAACCTTTAAAGTATAAGCTCGACTAAATTAACACAGTCCTGGTTTGATGAGAAGAACTTCTCATGCGTACACAAAGACAGACATCAAAGTTTTGGGTTTGATTTGATGAATCAATGACTATAGAGGGAGGTATGCATAATGGATGAGGCACCTACAAATGATTTCAACGAACGAGGTGACAAATTGAACCACTGTGGTAATTTCAGCCAACAGGGTGACAAGTGTGACCATTGTGGTAATTTACGCCAGTGGGGTGACAAGTGTAACAACAATGGTCATTTCAGCGAATGACGTGACAAATTGAGCCACTGTTGTAATTTCAGCCAATAAGGTGACAATATTTTCAGACATTTCAACCATTTCCTGAATGTTTCAACACATGATGTAGAAGATGAAAAACCCAATCCAAATCTGGGAGGGATTCGAACCAATGTCCAGAAGCCACAGCGGCGAAGGTCAGGTGGGGGGGGGGGGGGGGGGGGATACCACCATGACCAATCTGTTTCTCATTTCACTTTCTTAAATAAGGCCTGCTTGCGAAAGCAACATTTCACCCCAATACCAAAATTCGGATAGATCAATCTGCATCTGTACACAAAAGTATACTCATGCATGTTCGTATCGTTGATGAAACCATGATGAAACCTTCCACACTCGTTGGAACAAATTGATGTCAGATGCCACGTTTAATACCCAGCCCAACCCCATTCAGGGTTTAATCTGCAACTGGTTGTCCCAATTCAACACCTAAGGTGCTAGAATTATTTGATTTACACTGCTCCATCTAATATCGCCGCTCACTGCAAGGCAATTAGAGAAAAAAAAGTTACCTCCTACATTTGACTACTATTAGGCCCCCCCCCCCAAAAAAGTATAGTGGTCCCACCTGCTCCCTTATTAGAGGCTGCCTCACTTGTTTTCTGTTTTTTTTTACCTTTTTTATGAAAACAATGGAATAAATTTAACAATCGCAGACGTTGAAAAACAATAAATTTTGAAAAGTGGCACAGCCAGTTGTCTTTACAAATGTGTTGGGCGGCCATTTTGAGAAAAAAAAAGAAACAAAAAATCAAACAGCCAGGACACAAAACATGTTTTTGTTTTATTGGCCAAATGAACAACAGTTCCCTTCTATATTTGACTAATGTTAAAGTCTAAACCCTCGCTTAATTCATCCAATCTGGTGATCTGGTATGGCATTTCTGGAATAACTCGGAGGAATTTTATCTTGTTCGCAATCACCAATATTTAAGCCTTCCTGATCAGTTTTGTTTTAAAGTTAATAACATAATCTCTGACCTGTGTTTTAAACTACAGAGTGACCCAGGACGTTGTCTGTGTAGGATTTCATAATATTACTGGCTGTTAAAAGTATTATTAAACATTATTGGTAAGAGCTGACAAAATAGTTACAGACAGTGTTTATGTTTTGTGTGATCAACCACATGAAATAACAAACCTGTGACAATTTGCGAATAATCCACTGCAAGAAGCACAGTTCATACTTTCTGGGAATGCTTCGTGCGAAGTGAATTTCATTGCGTCCCCAAAATTCGCTTCGCATGCGCTTTCGCAGGAAGTATGAACCAGGCTTTTCAGATAAAGTTATTTTTTCAATACGACTCCTATCAGAAGCCATTTTCGGTAAAAAAAACTCCTCATGTGCGCACACCGAGTACCAGACTATACTGCACATTGGTTCATCACTGGCAAGTTGACAAAAACGCAAAAACATCCGCAAAAACACACCTCAGCTAGCAACCACATGACCAAAAAACTGGTCCCTCCATGTTGGAACTCTATCAAAAAAACACAGCTCTGAGTGGCAGACCATTTGGCAAACAGTAGCTGCAGCGCATGACATCAGCATGAGAGGTCAACACTCTACACGATTATCAGCAAGGAACTAAAAAGCTACCAGATTACTCACACATTAGCGGTGAGTCACTAACTTTGACCAAACCAGCGTGGATTATCCTCAGACTTGATTTGCTCAACACAAACAGTTAAATCTCTTGAACAAAACCATCTCAAACAAAAACTCTGCACTCAAGCAAAGTTCACCTATCTTGCATGCTTGAAGTACCTCTCTTTAAGAAATAAAGCCTCCTTAAAACAGGGTGCCAAAGAAAGGTTTTAACACCTGAGAACACTAAAATAGTGATGATGTTTTTACAAAGATTTGTGACAAGATGGTATATGGTCTTAACCTTACTCTATGGTCTTAATTACAGAGGCTGGTTACAATTTACAACCATCTATGGCAGGTGTTTTTGTGGTTGGTTTTCCTCCATGGTCCAACTAATTACAGTCACAAAGAAGGTGGAAAGAATTAAGGAGTTAAAAAAAAAAGCCCAACCAGCAACTTAGTTGGTTTCTTTGAAATGCAATAAGTGTGTCTAGCAGCATAGAGAAAGCTAGCACCATGCTAGGGGAAGTTCTTCTGTATAATAGAAAAACAGTTGGTTAAAGCATGGAGGTAGACATAGAAACGCCATGGTTAAAGCAAAAAGAAAAGGTTAAAAGTATGGGAACAAGGGTGCCCATTGCCCTGATACCATGCATGGTATATCAGGCCTGGATGCTTCGTTTTTGAAAGGGCAAGTGCAGCAGGGCACGTTTTCCTTGGTGAAGGGCACCCTATGAGAAAAAATTTGTAAATTTCAATTAGAGCTCGGAGCATTTCAAGAAGGGCACCAAGGCAATGACCGGGGGCATGGAGGCAATCGCCTCCGTTGCCTCCATGAAGTATCAGGCCTCTACCTCCATGATCAGAAGGCATGAGGATTACATAATTGATCAGGATGGCAGGTGGTGCTGAATCAAAACCAAACCTTTAATTGCCTCAGATTGTTACTGATCATAAGGCACTCTAAAACCTTTCTCTCCTCAAAAGTTTCCTTGGATCCCTTCCCTACCCTCCCATAAACCTCTCTAACCTCCCACTGAACCAAAAACGAATATACAGCCAGATCTTCAAACATTAGTAGGGATTATGACCAAACGACAATCACAAACACTTTCAAAATGATTGCAAACGCTAATTGTTACTTCATTGGTTGGAGGTTAATCCTCCCCTTTAGAGAAAGGCCCCCTTAAGCAGCTACAAGGTCCCACTGAGCACACTGATCCCTTAAACTGTTCCTAGTGGGCACTTAATCTAGAAACAATGACAGGATAGAACACTCTGCTCTAATTAAGAGGTACCAGTAGAAAGGCTTCTTCATTCCTATATCCATGATTATGAAGCCACACTAAGACCCTCCAAAAAAAACATGTTTATAAACTGTTCCTAGTGGGCACTTAATCTAGAAACAATGACAGGATAGAACACTCTGCTCTAATTAAGAGGTACCAGTAGAAAGGCTTCTTCATTCCTATATCCATGATTATGAAGCCACACTAAGACCCTCCAAAAAAACATGTTTATTGTCCTGCCTTATTGAAGAAAAGTAAGGAGTGCCTTTTTTTCTGGCTGACACATTTTATAAGACATAACAGCTGGACTATTTTTCAAAATTTATTTTGTTCGTCTGAGATCGTTAAAATGTCTCCTTTTATTTTCTGCTACCAATATTTTTTTTAAAGGTAAAAAAAAAAAAACCAGGCAGCCTCTAAAAAAGGAAGCGAGCAGAGACGCTAAACATGTTTTTGTTTGGGCCTAAACACCAATGAACCACAGACCACAGGATGTAAACCAGAGACAATCAGGGTGTCTTTAGTTTGCATCAAACATGGTTGCAACATCTTTCTCCCTGTTGGATCATCTCCCGGATAAGTAGGGCAGAGCATGGGTCACTACTTAGCACTTTCCGTGTTTTGTTTCTCCCACAATGAGGGTGATTATTCTGTTGACTGGTGACCACTGGTAACCCATCAATGAAACAGAAGGACCGGAATCGAAAGAGCGATTGTTGAAGAAAGGATGAAGGACATTTAAATCCAAGTTTAATCTCTCAATTAAGTTAAGCACCTTGGACAAGAAGAAACATCTTTGAGATAACTGTTGTGATCAATAATCAGATGAGCTTCCAGGATGAACACTTGAGGTTTGAGGGTTTTTGGTTTGTTTTTTTGAAAATAGAATTTGTTGTTGGAAACTGCTCACCAAATCAACTAAACCAGACCTATGGCAGAGCTGCCTAAATTTGCATCTTGCAATCAGGAATATTTCGTTCAACAATCAGGGAGATCCTTATAGTATAGGACCACCGAGCTAAGAGTTCGTAGAGATCCCATCCTACTGATGGTCAAAAGGATGGGATCTGTTCAATGACCCAATTCACCTAACTCCATCACGGCACAATAATCTTGGTTGCGCCATTTTGTGCAGAGTCAGGGAAAAACAAAAGGTCTCCAGAGAGGAAAACAAAAGATTTGGGGGCTCCACAAGGAAATGTATGTAGATTGTCTACGGGAGGATGTTCAGTGCAGGGACAAAGGAAAGAACATAAGAGAACGCTCGACAGGGATGACTTTCTGAGAATGTTTGAGTGTGAACCAGGTAGTGCAATTTTTAGGCATTCACATACACTCCTCTCGATACCCAGGCCTGATACCTCTCAGAAGCTGTTGCCTCCATGCCCCTTGGTCATTGCCGTGGTGCCCTTCAAATGCTCAGGTAGATATGTACAATTTCCTCATAGAGTGCCCTTAACCAATGAGAAAATGCTTTGGTGCCCTTGCCCTTTCAAAAAAGAAGCAGGCCCGGGTCCCATTTACATGATCCAAAATGGTGAGTGCATGACACGATCATCATGTGTGACATGCGTGTAAGGGATTAAAAGTCAAAAGAGTTTGGATACCCTTTCGGCCATTTTGTCAAAGATGCAGTCTTCCAGAACAAACCATAATCAGTGAGTGCCGACAAAGCGACCAAAAAACACTGAAGCACCTATTGAATCTTCAAACACATCGAACCGACTAAGTGTTCATTCGAAGTGATCAGCGACTACAAGAGAACAAGCGTCCATTCTTTACGGATTACAGAGCTTGATGAAGAACTCGAGAGTTCCTACAATGGAAAGAATTCCGAACTCTTCAGAAAGCTGAATCGAAAACCACGGTTTCATGGACCTGATTTTAACTGTAGCTTTATTTGTGATGTGACCAAAAGGAAACCCCACCCCAGTAATCGAATTGAGATACCTCTCAGCATAGAGTAAGGACAGTCTCAGGCACGTGCTTTTGAGAAAGATTGTAGCTCATCTTACTGATGGTGTTAACATGTTAACCAGTTTCTTCAAGCTTGCCAGTTGTAAATATCAGATAAAGAGTATAATTCTTATCTAGATTACAACAAGCACGACTTTTAGCATGTGGACAACATTTGGGAATTGTCAAAGACCAGTACAGAATCTGCACTTTTTAAGTGACCCAATATATACAATTGATATGTTTTGACCAATATGAACATTTTTGACAAATGTCTTGCAGGCCTGGGTTCCCCTTCTTAGTCTAGACCTAGAACCTCATAGATATATGTTACGAATCAGGAGGTTTTAACAGACTCTGTTTACAGTATCTTTCATTACAAATGAAAAACATTTCTTGAACACAATTTGTTTTGTGTTCAAGATTTTACACAGTGAGGTTTACTATTGAACTGAAAAACACAAGACCGCCACAGGCCTGACATTTTACGGAGGCAACGAAGGCGACTGCCTCAGTGTCCCCTGGTCGTTGCCTTGGTGTCCTTGAAATGCTCCAGTAGAAATTTGCAATTTCATCATAGGGTGCCCTTTACCAAGAAGAAAATGCCTTGGTGCCCTTGCCCTTTCAAAAACGAAGCATACAGCCCTGCCGCCAGACTTGTGTTGTCATGAATTTACTGGCCTCATGCTAAAACTGGCCTCGAGCTACTCGAGCCCTTATAGTTTGGTTCACTTTCAGTGAACTTTCTGCAGAATAAGGGAGAGTTGTCAGCTCTGCCAACTGGTGAAACCACTTCACGTGTAAATAAGAAAGCCCCAAAAATCCTTGAATATAAAAAATGCTTTCTCACTTTGATGTCAATACAATCAACTTAGGCCCCAGGACAGAATACACACAGACCCTGACTGGTGCCAAAATCCAGGAGAAATGAGAAGATGGAAAAACAAGTTTGCGTATAATTAAGATGTTGGTGCAGCCCTTTTACACGTTAATGATCTAGATGGATGTGAGTTATGACAGGCCCACGGGGCAGACTCGGCACCTATAGACCAAATTGCGAAACTAATGATGAGGACTTTAAAAAAAATAAACTATAGAGGGCTACCTGGGTAAACAAACTCCCAAAAATAGGTCGGATTTGAAACTTTGCAAGGAGGAATAACGTTGAGTTGAAACCTACGGTTCTTTTTAGAACCACCCAAACTCAATTAGAGATTATTAGAGATTATCATTACATGGTGTTATCGCAAACCTACTCAACTACCCAAAATGTTGTGAGAAGTTGTCAAATCTACTCTGCATTATGTAGAATATTTTCCGGGGCAAAATATTAAAAAGCCCTTTTCACATATACCTACATAATACCTACTAAGATGGGCATACCCCGGGGAACAGCCACCACTGCTTTGGAGTAGAGGTAAGCGGTAAAACCCCTGGGTATTCTTGAAACATGCAACTAGAACCCTGTTGAATAGGGACCTAGGCGGGGGACAGTGTGAAAGTGCACCGGGGAGGGGGAGGGGGGGGGGGGGTTAACCATGGAGTAAATCAATTCTTGGGGTGAACAAAATTCTTGGGTAACAAAATCCTGGGGCTTCCCCTTGGCTACATACACCTTGGATAGAGATAGAGTGTGAAAAGGGCTTGATTCCTTAGAGAAGGTTACCGCTTTACAAAAACACCCAACCCTTCAAAGAAGAGGATCTTAGATGAGTTGTCAAACGAGTAAATTACCGCAAGAGGAGGCCACGATTTTCATGCAAGGCCTCCCTCTTTAGTACCTTGGAACACCTACAGCTTCAGGGCCCCTTACCTCATGGAAATGTGTTTTTGTTTCAAGACTTTACTTTTGTATTTTCTTGGACCATCACTTCAGTGAGGAATTGCTCGCTTATGTGCAATCACTGAGAGCTCTACATGAAATGCAAGCTCGTCGAGCATGATATTTTGGACCATTTAAAACCCCCAGGTTGCCCAAAAGGATGGCCTCTAGCTGGAACTATATTAAGGTAACCTTTTGTAGATTAGCAATATTTTTCTATGCTTAGCAATTTTGTTTGTGCTTACAGGCTTCATGAAACAGAGCCCTGTACATGGACTCACAGCATACAAACTTGGTAAGCACAGACAAATCTTGCTTTACAGTAAGTAGTTATCGGACAATATTTCAAAAAAATTACATTGTACCAAAGGCCCCTGCTGGCCTCCCCCCCCCTCCCCTGGATCCGCCCTTAATGGGAAATATCTCAAGTATCACGGACTCCAGGGCCTAACTTGGAAAAAAATAGCTGAGCAAAACAAATTTATGCTTACCAGAATAAGATTACCAGCCCAAAATATCATCTCACACCATGTACTATCCATGGCTGGTACCCTGCTTAATTCTACTAAGCAGAAATTGTTTAAGGCAGAATGGATAAGCACTATCCTCTTAAAAAGCTCGGCGGAAGGAATTATTTTCTGGTTGGCTTTCCGCTTAGGAAGTTTAGCTAACTGATTGAGTAATTCCAAATGTAAGATGGATTTAGCTGGTCGGAGCAAAAGATTTAGACGAAATCTCATTAAGAGAGGCCATAAGCCAAATAAGTAAAAAATCTTGAAAACCATAAGCGGTGATTAAAATGACAATTTCAATCAATTATAAATCCAAATCAACTCGCATAATTTCAACTATCTTGATCCCAGTAACTTCATGGTTATAGGATTTAAAAATTTGGGACTCAACTCCGTTGATGCAACATTCCCTTGCAGCAGAAGAAGTTGTTGCAAAACAAAATTCCAACAAACAAAACAGACTTAGAGAACCTTAATCTGTCGCAAATCCCAGTGTTTTTTTCTCCAGATTAAACCAGGGAGCAAATCTCTCTCGCGTGGTGTATACAGTAGAAGAAAAAACTTTAAAACATCTCCAAATCCTTCGATAATGCCTTCTCCTAAACTTTATAAACAGGATTTGAGCAATTTGGCTTGGTGTCTTCTAGCTTCTTAGCCCTAGGGAAGACACAGTACCACCCTAGGATTTGGTCTGGGGGTAACAAAAGTGACGCCATCGTTAACTTCGGGAGATGATCAGGCAGTGGTGTTCTGAATTGAGGGGGATTAAATCTCTGTAAATCGGCCAAGCCGAAGTCATTTGGTGAAAGATGGTTGGATTAGGGTCAGATTAACTGCTACCATCAAAGGGCAAAGCGACTCCAAAAGCGTGCAAGGTTTTCCTTTCATCACTTCCAACAAAAAAAGATTACTTTCTGTTTTTTTTTTCTCTTCTTCAGAGGGTGGGATGGGGATAAAGGTATTTGTCCTCTACATGTGATGAAGTCAAAATATGGGCAATGTTACACCCAAACATTCAAGAAGGCTGACCCCAACATACTGTGCTTGTCACAGATAGGCAGCCTAGCACACACACACCAATCGTAGATGTGCCTTTGGTTTGCCGTGGTGCCCTTTTGGAAATTTCTATTACGAATTTACCTCATAGAAGTTCCCCTTACCAGAAGAAAATTGCTGTGCCCCTTCAAGAAACGAAGTTCAAAGCCTGAATAGGTGTGGGGTATAACAAGTAAAACTTTAAAGTGTGAGAGTTATTGCTGAGGTAAAGGTCTGAAACTAGGATACAAAAATAGGCCATGATAAAATAAATTATGGCATTTACACCTTTTGGTAACCCCTTAAGTGAAAGCTTTCTCTGTACTAGAACCATAGAGTTATATAAGAACTAGAGGGCGCACTGGCCAATATACACGACCTGGCATAGACCTTATCGCAAATACCAATGCGCACGCGCAGACTGTTGAATGAGGTGCATTGTGGGATATATATGGATCAAATTTGGATACCAGCTAGACCACAATGCACCTAATTCCAAGCTTTACGCGCGCGCCCCGGTATTTGCGAAAAGGTCTATGCGCGCAGCGGCCATTTTCTAAGTTGACAAAACAGGCATCACACAGCGTGTGTTTGTGCGGCCATTTTGTAAGTTGACAAAACAGCATCGCGTCAGCGTTCAATAAACACAAACTCCAACGTGTACTTCATATTCAACGCGCGTGCAGAGTGGCGCGCGTGTCTCCTCGTGGTCCCGTCGCGTTTGTGCAAGAAGCATCACCAGTGTGCCCTCTAGTTCTTAAATCTCTATGGCTAGAACATCCTTGTTGCACAAAATTGTGCGCTTTCAGATGCGTTTTGAAAGGCTTCAGGCCTGAAGTCTTTTAATATTTCAGTGAGAAATACTAAACTACGATACTTCAGAGATGGCTATTTCTCACAATGTGTTATACTATCAACAGCTCCCCATTGCTTGTTTGAAGTAAGTTATTATGCTGTTATATTCATTTTGAGTAATTACCAATAGTGTCCAGTAATCAGCATTATGCTGCGAAAAACCAATCTACGACTCTACATTCATTGCATCAAATCAAAACCAGTGATTGTCCAGCACCACCTTTTAAACATTTTTAAGGGATTTTTCCCCTCATCACTTCAGATTGACACGCAACGAAACAATATCTTCTTTCCATTCCATCACAGATCCTCTCACAACCAACCCCCCCTACCTAATAAACTATGACAATGCATTCCATAGAGGCTTAATTAACCATCTTGCTCTTTCCCACGATCCTAAACACAAGATTCCAAACAAGATCCCAAACACGCGTGCCACAACCCCCAGAAAATGCAGCACTACAAAAGCTGTATTGATTCAAAAGAGACAGTGGAAAGAATAAGAAGAAAAACAGTTTCTGAAGAATGAAACCCATTCGTAGCCAGGAGGCAGATTTATATTTTTGTGCTATGAGAAAGGACTCTCCTTTTTTTCCCCAATGATTTGACGACGGAGACAAATGTATTATCTTGCTCCTCTCTCTACCCTATCTTGCCCGACGGGGCAATACCCCTGGATATCGAACTGTGCTTTTGTCAATCCATATTCAACGGGAATATAAAAAAAGGAATTCGCTGGGGCTATCTAATTGGGTTTTTCTGCACCTGTGGGTGATGAGGGGAACACGAATGGAGCCTAATGAATGGACAAGATTTTTTTTTTACAGAACTTTTAAGATGAGTTTTGAGATGGAAGAATGCAACAAAACAAGTGCCACTTCCCAGCTTGGAGTGGTTTCCAACCACTTGGCACTAAACATCAAGGCCCTATTTTATGGAACTGCTTAAACAGAGAAAAAAGGGGCGGGGCTAAGCAAAACAAAATTAGGCTTAACAGAAGAATACTATGTCACACCCACATGTTCAATTTGTGAATGGTTTACCCTGCTAATTTTTGCTTGGCAGTAGCTTTCAGACAAGTGAGTCAGCTTGATGAACTGCACCCATGATGGTTTGTTTTTGAAAGAGCAAGGACGCCAAGGCATTTTCTCAGAGTAAACGGCACTTCTATTGTATACTTCTATTAAATATTTCAAGGGGCAGCAAGGCAATGACCAGGGGCAAGGGGGGGGGGGGCATCTGCTTCCGTTGCCCCCATGAAGTATCGGGCCTCAAACTGGTCAGTCATCCCGTAACGCATGATGCAACGAAGGCAAAGGTTTTTTGACTAAAGAAATTTCTAGAAAAATAACTTTGTGTCAGTAAGGATTGGCCAGGAAAAATAAGTGGACAAACAGGAATTATAGTTATTCAGAAGTTCAGATATATGGAGAGCTTTGAAAGTAAGGCAGCGAATTCTGATGCCTCTCTGTTTTAACTACAGCAAGTTTCCCTGACCCAAATTCCGCCTTTAAACACTGAAGTACCAAAAATCGGATCAATAATTTCTTACTCAAATTGTGTTAATCAGTTAAATGGGAACGACTTTCTGATAGAAACCAAGCATTGCTGGGCATCGAAGGGACACTTTGGGCGGTAAATTTTTGCACACAAAATTTAAACTGCAATAAATGTGCTCCTCACTTGTACTATTTTCTTGAAGTCGACCACACAACAGCAAGAATGAAATGTGACCAGACAGAGGTACCTAAGTCAGAATGAACAAGCGACCAAAGGAGTTATTGATTCTTGTTTAAAAGAAAACAAGAAAGAGAAAATCATTAAATCTTTTAAGCAAGAGACACACTGGCTCAATTGATTTTCACTTTGCCCTAAAGGTCAGATTTAGTGTTACCCTGGCCCATAAGGAGCCAAAAAAAATAAAAACATGTTTAGCGTCCCCACCCACTTACTTTCTAGAGGAAGCCTACTTTTTTCCTTTTCTTTTTTAAATCTTTTTTGTTTCATAAAATAAGGATACATTTTTAATGATCTCAGACGAATTATTTTTGTTTCTTTCTTAAAAAAAAAAAACCAGCCGGTTGTCTTAAAAAATGTGTCGGGCGGGCATTTAAAAAAAGAAAAAAGAAAAAAAAAAAGGCCCTTATTTCTTGTTTTTAAAAAAGGCAGTTCGCTAAACATGTTTAAATTTTTATTTGGCCAAAGTGCCTTTCAGATCTGCCCTGGGTCCATAAGATTTCGGTCAATGATCTTGGCTTCTCCATAAGACATTCTACAGGTTTACCACCCAAAAGTCATACACTTTCCATTCAATTCGTCCTTCTTGTCTTCAGCTTACAGTACATCATGCCCGAAGCAATTCACCCCCCTCCCCACGCTTACAAGAAAAAAAAGGTTTTTCGATTGATTGATTGATATACAACTGAAGTCTGTCCAGAGGATTTCTTCTTGAGGAGTAGAGACAAGACGCCAGCAAAAAAACATCATTTATTGGGTTTCCATTGGGTTTAACTTTTCTTGGTTCGTAATTAGGAGTTTTACTTCATTAGAAGTTGTTCATTTTTCGTTGTTGAGGGAATGGTTTTGCGTGGAGAGTAATTGTAAAGATGTTTTTTTAGAACAGGTTCTTTGCAACTCTAATGAGATTTGGAGGAAACCTATAACACTGTCTAAAAACGTCAGCAGCAATTAGCCAAGATGTGTTGCATTGTCATTATGTCTTTAAGAAAGACTTCAGTCTTGTTTATTTTATAACACACCCAACAGCGCAGTTAGTGCTAATAACAGAGTGGATGGGGTACAACGAAGTTTTAGATGTAGGAGGAAAACCCAATGGGAGGGGGGAGGGGGAGGGGGGGGGGTTGAGGGGGGGAGGGGGAGGGGAGGGGGGTTGAGGGGGGGGGGACCCCCACAAACAATCAGGTAGGGACTGAAAACCAAATCAATATGCAAGGCTCTGGTAGCAGCAGAGGGGTCACCTTAAAAGGAGATGCAACGTTTTATTTCAAATATCAAGTATTAAAAGAACGACAAGGGAAACTGACTGGGTAAATATCAACAACTTTTTGGGTTGAACAAAAGACAAGTTGACAAGAGCGGGACATGAACCTTGGACCCCAGGACTATAACAGGCGTGACAAGGGAAACTGACTGGGTAGATTTCAAATACTTTTTTGTTTGAACAAAAGAAAAATTTACAAGAGCGAAACTTAAACCTGCGACCTTCAGATTAACTTGCCGGCACTATACCAACTCAACTACTGCCCCCTACAAACTTTTTCAGACCACTCTGCTTCTCAAACCACTTTTCATTTCGTGTAAAAATCCATCGATGGAATGTCATTTTTGTTTACTGAAACAGCACCTAATCCATACAACCATATCAGAGAATAAAAGTCACCACTTTTCAAAACAAAGACAAGAATTTCGGGGGCAAAATGCATTGAAACTGCACGACAAGTACGAACACAGAATGTCACTAAATAATATAGGTGCCAAGAACACACATAACCGTCTGTAAAAGTCAGATCCTTTGAAAAGGTATTGTTGATGTGCCTTGGGATATAGTACCGAAAGCAAATAAAGAAGTTGTTTGTGGACATTTTTTCGGTGACCGTTCCACAAGAGCGTACAAATCTCTCACACTGTGACTTTCAATTTTTTTCTATAAAGGGAGAGTGACAGCAAACTGACACAAATCTGGCTCAGAACTGCTATTGAAAGACAACTCAAACAAGGCATAAATATCACAAAAGCACAAAACTTGCTAAGCATGGTGAGAGTCTTGCTCAGCAGAAATGGGTTACCAGCCGAAATACACTGTACCTAACACTCCTCATGATTGGTACCATGCTAATTTTTACAAGTATTAGTTACTTCCTAAGAAAAAAATTGCCTTACTGTGTTAAGACAGGTCAATTTAACCTACACTTTTAAAGTGAATACAGGCCTGGATTGACATCTTTGACAGAGCAAGGCCCGCAAAAACCTTAAAGTCTATTGGAAAGGGGCACCAAGGCCAAGACTAGGGGCAACGAAGGCCACCCTCCCTGTAATGCCATGCCTGTGAATATGATGCAAGAAATGTTACATGGGGGGAAAAAAAAATCAGTGTTAAAATACGTAAGTTGACACTGTGGGAGGCATTCACCACTAGGGGGCAGGATTGGTTTGGAGCAAATTCTGCGTGCTAATTGCTAGAGCGCAGTGGTATTCATGTATGTTTTCTCAAAGAATTATACAGAGTTTAGAAGGGGGGGGGGGAGTAAGACCAGTGGACTAAAGATTGACAGATCTATGTTGTGTGGGTAAACATAGAGACAAGTTACTTTCTGATGGCTTAGTTCAGAGCTGTCTGTCAAACTTCTGCAGTGAATATGAAAATTGTGGCTTTTCGGGGGTAGCTTTTAACCTCCCAAACAACTGTCAAGAACTGCGTTGTCCCTGTCACAATTTACTGCCGACCAACTTCAGTTTCCGAAAGAAAAATAACAAGGAAATTTGTCGTATGATTCTGCACCACAAAAGTTAGATCTTTGATTGTTTTCAGAGATAGTCAGTTTATACAAGATGAACTCACAACCAGCTTTTTAAACCACACTGGCGCTCCCAATCTACGAGATAGCATTTGCTATTCAAGCGCGCATCGTAAGCGACAGCCACTGACAAACTAAGTGATGCTCAATGGGGGACTTTTTGGACGCTAGGTGGCAGCAGACTTAAAAGGTAAATAATCCATTGTTCTTGGTTAAATAATCCATTGCGCTCGGAAAAACGTAAACAATGGAAATTTACCTGGTACGTTTGCTGCCACCTAGCGTTCCAAAGTCTCCCGTTGGGATATAGCCATAAGAAGATGCTTATGAATGGATACAGGCTACCTGTTCAACCCGGATGTGACCTTTAACATGCAGGGTTTGGCCTTAACTGTTTTAGTGACTGGCCAGCAAGACCAGTTAGCTTAGCATTTCACTAGTCCATCACCTCTTTTACTGGTCCACATTTCAAATGTAATACTAATAGGGAAGCTTTTTAAACTGGACTAGCCAGTCGGACCAGTTGGAGTTGGGGTTTTACTGGTCCGCAGGTTTTTGAACTACCATTTGGCCAGGGGACCACTGTTAAGGGAGAACGCTGACATGGTTCTGAAAATGTGACTGCAAAATTAGCAAAGTTTTTGCATTCTCGAGTGGTTCTTTCAGGAGGGGGGGGGGGGGCTTTTACTGAGGCCCTTGACTTCACTTCTCTTTTTCTTTCTAAAGACTTTATTTTCTACAAGAGGGTAGCGTGAGTCAACAGTCAGAGCAGGAAGCCAAAGAACTACTCTTGACTCTCCGCTTTGCTTACTCGGTTCTTTATTTCAAGCACACGGCTGTATCTACAACAAGAACAACATATTGATGTTTGAGATAAGTTACTGTAACTAGTCATCAGTATTTCCTAAAACTAGGAGATAAGGGAGAGGGGGTGATGTCGTGACAGCCCCTCCCCCACCCCTCCTATCCCAAAGTATGTATTTTGAGCCACAATCGTCAAATGAGGCACCCAGGAAAATATATTTCCAAGGAATTTCTCATGAATAATTTGTGTAGCGTGGTATGGTTTGGTTTTGCTTTAATTTTTATGAACTTTTTCTGCGTAATTTTCTTCTGGTATGTTTTTTACTGTTAGCGCCCTCAAACATGCTATTCCTGGAGAGAGCGCAATATAAATTCAAAAAATTATTATTATTATAAAGAAAAACATATAATAATTTGGGAGACCAATCATCACAGCAGAGGAGCTGAATTGCGAAGGACACAGCTACAACATGGTTGAACTGCAGGCATGCAAGGGCGCGTTTGGCTGCCAGGCAAATCAACTCATATGACCACGGTGCACAGCAAGATATCGAAAGTGTTTGATTTCTTTTGGGGGGGAGGAAAACTTGAGGGCCTGGAGAAAAACCCTTATGGCATAGGAGCTCCTCTACTTATGGTCTTTCCCGGGAATCGAACCAGGGCCCTAGTGGTGAGAGGCGAGCGCTTTACGCACAAGCCACCCATGGTTGTTGCTGCATTAAAAGAATACCCTTGTTTTTCCGTTGTTTGTTTGATTGTTTGTTTCCTGTTGCTACTATTTTTGCTATGTGCTAGGTGCATTTTCTTATTCATTTTTCTAAAGTATGCCCCTTTTCACGGTTACACTAGGTGAAGAGGTTAAGTTTATAGATTATCGGTAAGCCGCCGGTAAATGCCAACGGCTATAAATTGTTTTTCAAAAGGACACGTTTCTACAAAAAATTTGGCCAGCTTTCAGACAATATAAATGCCGTTTATCATTTTGAGGCATAAACAAAATCAAGTGTTTGATTTCCATTCATAGACTAAGCTTTTCAGAAAACACATTTTAAAATACCTTAAAAAATCAACTCGGATCATTAAAGTGTCTCTTAAATTCCGCATGGGCGCTTCCTAAAGTGGTCGTCATAAATCGCACCATAAAAGGAACCATTAGAAAGTGCCGCTGCCCTACCTCGGAAATTCACATACAGCGTCCTTTCTTTTTTATTCAGATTCCCTTTTGTTGTAGCCCCGGAAAACTTAAAACCCAGAGAATTTAAGAAAAGTGATTTTAACAATGGTGGTATAACTTTGTTCTTTGGATAAAGAGGAAGGCGATCAGTTCCGCACACGCTTTTAGCATTTTGAAGAGGGTGGGTACTTAAGACATACAACCAATGTTAGGGTACTTCACGCGTCCCCACTACCCCTTGACAATCAGGACATGGGGGTAGAACAATTAGACCCCCCCCCCGTTCTATAATATGTTGGGAGGAAGTTGACATGTTTACCAGTGGTAAATATTTGGTTGCGATTTCCTTCATCTGTGTGTTTTAAGCGACATGATCGAATGGTTGTTGCTTTTTGAGCGCCACTGTGGACATCTCTAATGAGACTGAAGAGGGGGGGGGGAGTTTGCTAAGGTTTTGGACAGCCTTGTGTTTTCTCACCGCCATGTTACATTCGCAGATTGATTTAAAAAAGAAAAACAAAATCAATTAGGAGAAATTGCATCAATGGTGAATACTTTTGTAGAGTCAAGAACTTTAGACAATATTCATTCTTGAAAAGTACATTTCAATATACATCAGTTATTCTGAGTCTGTCCCTACTCTTATCCTCTTACCCTTTCTAAAAAAAAAAAACTCCTTAACTTCTGCAAATTAATCACAAAATTCTAGGGGGTGAGAGGCCCACTGCTGAACATTGTCTGAAACTAAGAACCAAATTTTAGGGGGTATGTTGAAGTGATGGCATTTCTACCTTTAGGCATGGACCAAAAGTATCAACAAGTTCTCTACTATTGCGGTTTACGGACTGACTGCTTTGCAGTTGAGTTGGAGTGAAGTTTAAACTGTAGACTAAAAAATAATTTTACCCCTACCTTAGTAACCTCCCCATGCCCCCCCCCCCCTCTTTAAGAAAATATTTACTAACATCTGAACAATAATTATCAATGGTGTAAAGGACCCTGGAAGGGACAAGTAAGGTCAACTCAAGATGGCGTGGGAGAATGTTCCAAAAACCCCAAGATCAAAATTACAACATCGAACTCCAGGGTCACAAGTTCGTCTACAGGTTACCCAAGATGACTTTCACATGTGGCGGCCACGTGGGTCGCGAATTTCTCCGAGCTAGGTTTTCCAATTTGTTGTCTCTCTTTTAAAAGTAACTTGGTTTGAAGTTATTGTTTAAACCCCTGACGTTAATACAATCCTATGTAGAACAGACCATGGGTTTAACATTAACCAGTAGGGGGGTGGAACAAAAACACAAGAATTAATTGAGGAGGTTAATCAGGCATGGGTACAGTATCAGTAACAACCTTGTTCCCAAATTATTCAATAAGTGGATGTTAAGCTGATGGGAGTACCAGTTGTATGCTGAGAATCTGGTCTTTGAACTATGCTCCGAGAAATGCCAATCTGTGATATGTTGCCCACGGATCAATTTTGAAACAGATTTCTTTCAAGAGTACAATTGCCTCTGTACATGAGAGTTCAACAAAATATGTTTCACACTTTATTATCAATATCTTTTGCAATGCAAGATGGCATGAAGTCTTTCTTAAGAATCTGAAAACACACCATTCTATGCAAGTTGTTTTTTCTTTCAAAAAGTAAAAATAAAATTATACCCAAAAGCACATGAAGATGACTTCATTACATAATGTAACTTTTGCATTACAAGTATACTTTTTAGGACATACTAAATAATTTCTTGCTTGTTTAAAATTCAAACAATAAAGACAGTTCAGTAATCACAAGACTATGCAATGAGTGAAAAAGTACAGTAGATCCATAGGCCTATGTGTACATTACCATTCAATTACCATACAATCACTTTGCCACTGGTAACTCCACCGCCCAAGAGGGCGCTACCACAAGTTAACAAGGCTCAATACACTTTTTGCTACAACAGTAATAAAATGTAGTTTAGGTTTGGTACAATGTTGTGAATCTTTGGGTGGACCAAATGGAGCAGACTCGCCGACACCTTTGCAAAAACAAACTTCCGTATTCCAATTGAATATTTTGTTGGTATGAGATTTACTATATCAATATTTCACAGTTCCCTCACAGGAGGTGGGGGATTGGGGACCTGGGGGGGGGGGGGGGGTAGTAGGGTTCGGAGGAAGTGGACTCTAAGGCCATCCTGAGATATAAAGCATTACAAGCTGATAGCAATGCGTTCCTTTGCTTGTTTAGTAACCTACACTGCTTACTTTAAACACCAATACTTAGCAAACAAACAAAAACACCCGAAACAGAGCAATCAATTTTTACGACATTGACACACCTGTGTGAAAAAAAAAAACTAATTACAACTGACAACAGGGACCCCTGTTATCTCTACAATTATCAAGAAGCAATTAATCACACACACTTTAATGACTTCCTCTGCGAGGTTTGTAAGCAAAAAACCAGAACATCCACAAATCCAGTTGCTAGGACGGCAACATTTTCCTTTGATGCTTAAACCTCAGTTGTCTTAACAGATTAGTTATGGGCTATTTTACAGCTTGAGGGATCATTACTAATGATTAGCAAGTGACACAGTTACTGATAACAACAGCTATAAAACACTGATACCTTGGGTCCAAGTTTTTTAATTTGTTGAAGGTGAACTTTGACTTTGTTAACAGTGTGACATGTTCTTATTTGAATTTCATGGCAGACTCCGGATTCCAAATCTACTCAGCGGCTGGATATAAAGAGCAGGACTAGTTTTTGAACTTGGAAAAGTTCCCAATTCCCAAACTACCCCGCTGTCGATTTCATCAACCACTTCCTAAATTAGGATTAATCTTAGGGCTTAGGAGGAATTAAGCTCCGTATCCGAAGATGTTAGGACGAATTGAACCCATCCTAAGATTATCCTAGCGTTTCATGAAATCATCTGCTGTAGCGGTAGATACACAGCAGGACAGGTTTTTGTATAGACCTTTATCACGGTGTGGCCATCTTGATTTTACTCCATTCGAAGTCATTGTAACCATACTGAGGCTGGACGAAATAATAGTCTGGTGCCATGTTTGCACAATGAACGTTAGCATTCATTACTGTTATTGGAAACAGAGAACATGACCAAGATGATGACAGCATGATAAACAGCATATATAACTAGTCTTCTGATTCTACCACTACATCGCAGGAAAAATTCTTACAAGAACAATCTCTATGTATCCAAATTGGACAGATTTGGACCATGCGTCTTGTTCTGGACATTCTTCAAATGTTCAAGACTTTACACACAAATCAAAAAGAAAAACAAATCCCCCCTTTAATCTTGCGTAAAAAAAAACGAACTAAAGAAAACCAGACAGTTTCGAAAAAGGCTCCTAAGAATTAAGTGTTTCAGAATTGGACTGGAACAAGTTATCTTCATTCATGTTGCCTTGATCATCAAAGTATGCCTTGATGAAAACCGTGCCTAGCATGGCTGGGTGGTCGCAAGAAATCACCAACATCTGTCTGGATGGAAACCAAAAAGAAATCAAATGTTCTTTGGTTCTCTCAAGGATGTGGGAGGATCTCAAGGTCTTCTTTAGTTCTAGGAGGCGGGGAGGATAATGATGACCAGGACCTCTCAATCTCTCATCAAAAAATGGCGCTGGTAATTGAAAACTGCAGGAGACGGCAGAGAGAGTGTACAACTTCATTGGGTAATGATCTACTAATGGGGACGGGGTGAGGGCTAGGGGTTTACTGATGGGCTCACTCAGGGCATAGGGTAAAGACTACTCTATGGTCAGGGCACCGATTCAGCGCCACTCTTTTGCTCAGACAACAACAAATACCTTAACCAAAGAAAAAAAGGTTCATCATTGTTGGTGTGGTTGTGGCTCTCATTGAATTAATTGCTCGAGGATGGCACAGTCGGGTCACTGTGCCCAATTAGTGAACCCAAAAGGGGTTGTGAAGGACTATTATCAAAATGAGGATGAAGGACTATTATCAAAATGGTTCATGGTTTACCCGGGTTCTAGATTGGAAACTTTGATTTCTACTGGAACATTTCTAAGGTGCACCAAAGCAATGAGCACCAGAGAGGCTTTGTCTGGCCATGGATGGGGTCTGATTTACAGAAAAATATAAGAAAACCACAAGGAACTTAACATCTGTGTATTTAATTACACAGATCATTATAACGTCACGCTGTGCGCTGAGGTAATTTCACTGACCAGCTAGTGTCAGATTTGGCTTTGGAATAACCCTTATACAATTTGTTTGCCTTCAAAGATTAACAAATAAAATAAAAATTAAGAATTTTCTCTACTATTACGGAATTTGATTGAAATTTATAACTTTCATGAGATTGACAATAACAAATATATTATAAACAAAATTCTGGCTTATTTCACATACAAAAAGCGACAAAAGTGAGCTTCAGAACACACAAAAGCATGTAAAATCAAAATTTGATAAAAGTTTCAAATACCTCAGCTATGTCACTTTTGTCTGACCACCAAGTCCTGAACATCTTTGGTACTTGTCAAAAGGTTC
Source organism: Asterias rubens (assembly GCF_902459465.1). NCBI lineage: Eukaryota > Metazoa > Echinodermata > Asteroidea > Forcipulatida > Asteriidae > Asterias > Asterias rubens. The sequence continues at coordinate 6,480,352 of NC_047079.1, read as the reverse complement.
ACCATCACAAACCTCCCCAAGAATTTGCTTTCCAAATATAACCACTTTAATTGGGCGGAGAAACATTCCAAATGATTTATATATTCTGTGAGACATCTGCTCCAAATTTAACACCTCAATTTTAATTTTAATTAAATCCCCCTCTTTTGGTCAGCCAATCTACCGAATTAAAAAAAAATTCCAACAGAGTGTCAATCCCAAGCATTTTAGTTTTGAGGGGTGGTCGGTTTAAATCAATGACAGCCGCTTCTTTAGCCCCAAGGAAGGTTGCTGATTGGTTATTCGGTGATATGAACAGATGTTTTAATAGCTTAAAGGGGAACTCTAGTCTGTGAAAAATCTCAAAACTGAAGGGAATTTAAGTAGAAATGAAATGATCTGACAAACTCTTGAAATCAGGGTATACTTTTGGTATTGTCAAAGACCAGTATTCTCACTTCGTGTACTCTCACAATCCTCAGTTCTAATTTGTCTTTCTCTTCTCTAGCACCATGAGGGCCTTCTTTAGGCGGATACCAGCTCTATACTAAGTGTTCTTTATTATATTACTATATTATCCCAACAATTACCTACAAAATAACAAATAAACTGTGAAAATTTTGGCTCAATTGGTCATTGAAGTTATTTGGGAAAAAATAAAGCATATATTTGTGTGTTCAGATGCACGAACCCTTTCTCAAGTTTTCCTCCCTATAACTTTGTTGAACCTGGATTGGGAAAACCTGACCAATATATTCAAGAAGCAACTTCAATATGAGTGTTTTACCCCTTCTCTTACTCAAGAACAATACAAACAAAAACACAAGATAAAAAGAAGCACAAATTGAGGCCAAGGATCAAGAAAGGAAAACAAAAAAAATACAAGAAAAAATCCCTTGAAATCTGCCGGATTTTAGGATACCATTCTTTGAACATTATCTTGTATCCTTGTCATAATGGGATAACGGTTTCAATACAAACGCAAACTCCGGCGTCTTTCTACTCCTAAACCCGTGTCCGTCCGCACGTGCCCAGATGGTGCCTGCCCCGTGCCGCAGCCACTGGAGAGAGAGAGAGAAGGGGGGGGGGACGGAACTAGACCCTGTCGGGTGCGTTTGTCCCCGAGAGCCGGTCCAGGGCCTATTACACTGTCTTGAAAGATGCGGATTACGTCTGTGTTTGTACACATGGAAATTCCATATGGTGAGACCACCAGAGGGTGATTGGATACCAGTAGGGTATAGGAAAAGAGCTGTCGGGATCGAGGAATGAGCTCCTGGGGCCCCAAACCCGTTCTGGATCACAATCGTTAGTATTGTCAAGCGATGGGTGAGTGGACCCGGCGGGAAAATCACGTGAAGAAGAGGGAAAAGTTCCGTTGACCTTTATATAGGGGGAGAAGACAGTGGATGAGGGCAGAGGATCGTGTACTTTTTTGGAAGAGGATTTAAACTGAGGAGTTTATAATAACAGAGATTGTTGTCAAGAGGTTACATCTCGGGAGGTGACTTGTGGTGAGATGGCTTTCCTGGGAACCCTGCGCTGTTGACCATTAGTGACATTTACTAAGACCTCTATTACTTGACCACACCATTATGGTAGGCCTATAATAATAATAATAATATTTATATAGTACTTTTACAGAGTTAAAGATGTCCAAACAAGAAGCCATTTAAAAAGGCCCCTAGAACAAACAAAAACAGACAGAGCCTAAAAAACAACATTCCCTAATCCCTTTGAATCTTATAAAACTACTAATTATTACTAAAAATTATTTAAAATTATATAAATTATTTTAAAACACATCTACGGAGAAAACACCCCCAACAATAACAAAAATTGCATTTCACCTTTCTAGATAGTGGAATCTGGGTCACAAGTTGTGGAGACAATATAGCCTTTTAAGAAGGAACTCTGCGGTTGATAAAAATTCCTTCCCCTAAAAAATAGTCTGATGTTTGCATTAAAATACCAGAGTGTGAATTTAAGATGGATTCAATAATGGGAAGGGCAGCTTTAATGTGATGGGGTACCCTAGTGGGTCTCATGGGGTACCCTAGTGGGTCTCATGGGGTACCCTAGTGGGTCTCATGGGGTACCCTAGTGGGTCTCATGGGGTACCCTAGTGGGTCTCATGGGATGACCTAGGATGGGTGGACAACAAGTTTGCAGGGGTGGGTTTTGACTGAATGAATGTGAAAGCTTCTGAAAATAACTTCCTTGCAAAACAAGACCTGGAACCTCCCAGATGTTACAATTCAAGAAGGTTTGCAGACTAGTCTGAGCTTCACCAGAAATACAAAACTATAGACTGCTCTTTTCTTCCTGCGGTGATTCTTTCTACTTTCTTTCAAGAAATTTTGAAGGCTCAAGGAGATCTTGAGAAAATCCACAGCAAGAATTTGTAAGTTTGCACTGTATTTTTTGGTTCTCAATTTTGTTGTGGCAAAGCTAGAAAACCCCAAAACAAGGAAATGAGCTTGGCCCAAATTCATGGCTTTGCTTACCATCAGCACTAACGGAAGCAGGGAATTCTGTGCTCCATATTTCAAAGGTTAGCAGAGAATTTTTGCTTGTGCCTGTGCATACTTTACGCTAACTAGCCATTCGCAACACACCTAGTGCATAAATTCAGTGCTCGCTCGCCTGTAAGCAAGCACATAATATTTTGCAGTAAGCAGAGCCATGAAATTGGGATCTGATCAGCTGAAAAGTTGCATACCTAATATACAGGCATGCAACTGCCCGTTGAAAAAAAAAGAGGAACATTTTCAAAGGCACAACGCAAGTGCGGAGCGAGGCAGCCGAAACGCCACGGGACATGATACCCACAATGGTACCCTAGAAAATGTTGAGGTTTATTATGCTCTTCGGTGCTTTTTTGGCATGTACTAGGCTTATTTTACATGATTGTAGTTGTACACTGTTAATGCCAGGCATATATTAGGCTAAACAAAAAAAACTTTTTTTTTTTCTTTTTCTTTTTTTCACGTTTTAAAAACAAACAAAAACGCAGAATTCCGCAGAAACGCGGAAGAGTTGCATGCCTGAATATAGTAACCTATTGGTACGAATCCTTAAATACATTTCAGAGTGTATTTTCATCAAGTTATTTAGAGTCCAGTAACATTGGAATTCTTGTGGTAAAAAAAAACCTTTAAAAACCAAGAAGTCCGTGAAATTAACAAATTGTCCTCTGACTGAACAAATTGCTGCAATTTCCCTTTGGAGTAATAAAGTGGCGCTGACTGGAATGAATGAAGGAACTGTTCTTGCCCCAGAAAAATGCTAATAAAAAGCACTTTAGACTCTATTTTTCAATAGCCATGTAATTATGGCTGGGCACAACACAGCTTTCCCTGTCCTTGTTAGCGCTACCAGACTACACACTCCATCGGCAGATTTACGACGATTTTCAAATGTATTGGTTTCTATTTTAATCTTCCCCCCCTTTTTGTTTTTACGGGCTCCTGTATGTAATTGGGAAGCAAACCTATTTAACGGGTCACTGGTTTAAAATAAGCTGTCGGCTTCTGTTATTTGATCATATGAAAAAGTCTAGACCGTAAAAGCGTGTGAATTTGGTCGTGGTTTTATGGGATTTATGAAGAGAAAATAACACGGTCTTGACCTTTTACCGCCTTGAAAATGGACCTAATGTTAAGCTGATGACAGTTTGAGTCAAGCTGAGATATGAGCGACTACTTGAAGGTTTTCTTTTTTCCAATGTCTGGATTTGAGAAAGACTCTGCTAAGTGTTGAAACTTGGATTTTCTATCGCGATAAACTACAAAGTTGCATGTTGGAAGCCAGGAAAGGCAGCTGAAAACTCATTTCATTTCAGTTCATTTCATTTCATTTATTCTGGTCGTGAAGCCAAGGACTCTCAGAAAAGAGAACAGAACTTTTCACCCCAAAACATGGACTCAATTGGTCATCAAAGTTGCAAAAAAAAACAAAAAAAAAACTTGCTGGTTTCAGAAGACTGAAAAAAACTTCAGGCCTGAAGTCTTTTTCAAATTCAAATATTTTAGTGTGAAGTTACCTCTTTCTAACAAAAATGTGTTATTTCAAAGGGAGGGGTTTCTCACAATGTTTTATAATATCATCAACTCTCCATTGCTCGTTACAAAGTAAGTTTACATGCTAACAATTATTGTAGGTAATTACCAAATAGTGTTCAGTGCCTTTAATTTCAAGAGGGATTACCAAACTTAAACCTTCCCTTTAAACCTAGGAGACGTTGATGGCTCTTTAAGTTACACATGTTGCCCGTTATTGACAGGCGCAAAAATCTTTAGTCACAGATCATTCTCAACAAACACATTAAGTTGATTGTTAATCCCAACAGAATTGCTATTATTTTCAGGAAACCATTTCTCAAAGGACTCCCCAGTGGAATGCCAGAGCTCAAGAAAAATGTTATCGCTATTTTTTCCAAAGTGATGGATACAAAACACACTGTGATTTTAGAACCGATGACAGATGAATGGAAGATTTCAATCGTTTTTATCACACCATACAAGCTAAAAAGAGCCAACCTTGCAACCTTCCCTTAAAGGATTTGGGTACTTTTTGTAGGACACAGAACACAATGTCCACAGATATACATTAAACTGACACTGTTTGAAGATAATGATAATAGAAAGCTTCCATTAAAATATTACTTGCTGAGCTGCTGTAGTTTTTTAAGAAATGAGTAAAACAAGTCAGAAAAATATTGTTTGTCTTAGTAAGACAAAAGTCATTTTAGCGTGTAAAAACGATAGTAAACTAAAATACTAAATTTGTACTGGAGAATTTCAAGTGCACCAAGGCAATGACCAGGGGGCATGGATGCAATTGCCTTTGCTGCCTCCATGAAGTCAGGCGTGCCCTCTTGTACATTCAACAACCATGGCCCAATTTCAAAGAGCTGCTAAGCACAAAAATTTGCTTAGCATGGAATTTCTTCCTTGACAAAAACATGATACCCAACAAAGTTTCCATTTGATGCGTAAAAAATTATTGCCTGTACTGATATTCAGCTTATCCTGAAAATCACAACGAAATTTTGTTAGAAATCCTGTTTTTATGAAGGCCAAAACTTCACGCTAAGCAAATTTTTGTGCTTAGCAGCTCTTTGAAATTAGGCCCAGGAGCCTTTCTTTCCCCATGGACATAAAATCCAGGGTCATCCTCCTGTAACAAGTGACCAACCCACAAGATCCATGTGAATGGCTCTCCCATTGTAATAAACAAATAGTAGATGACAAAAGTCCAATAAAATGGTGACACCAGGTGTCAATTCTCTGATTTTAAAAGGGGGGGGGGGGGATTTTATGACCAGTAAATGACCCCTAATTACTAACACCCTGACAGGTTTTTTCGAGTCATAAATCTTGAGATGGGATTTTGGAGGTGACATAATACTGGTACAATTTCATTAATATATAGATTAGGATGTTTTATCACAATATTGGTATCAGTCAATGAGTTATGACTATTTGGGTTGAAGTAGGGTGGGGGGGGGGGGGGGGGGGAGTTGGGTCTGTACCTTATTGACGGTGTGCCTGCCACGTTTTGTGTAATATGGGGCCTATAGTGTTTTGTTGGTTACAATTCCGACTTCAGACACCCTTATTTTTGACTACGGGTTGGCAGAACAAGTCTGATACTTCACGGAGGCAACGAAGGCGATTGTCTATGCCCCCTGGTCATTTACAGTTTCTTCAGTACCAAGGAGAAAAATGCCTTGGTGTCCTTGCCCTTTCAAAATCAAATCATACAGGCCTGCAGAACATACGGGTGTTATTTGGGGGGGGGGGGGAGATACAAACTTCTAAGCATTTTCAGGCAAATGTGCAAGCTTCAGGACAGACTAAAAACTATCTTTTCCTCATATAACGTTGGAAGATTTATGGCCAAATGCTAACGAAAATTTGAGCATTGTTTTTCGGGGTCAGAAGGTCAGCACGGGGGATCTACCCACTTATAACTGTACAAACTTCATTCTCTCGATTGGGTTATAGGTGAGATGCAAATTCAGAGAAATTTCAAAGTGTCTGAGCTTTACATGCAAAAACTCCCGATGCTATAAATAATAACTAACGGTACATCAGGATATAAGATCCTAAACTAAGCTGAGTTGGACAGAGAGGGCGCACTTAACAATTCTGGGTACAGGCCTATCAAATTCAAATGAAAAGCACATAATAGCATGTCAAACAAGCCACAACAAAATTACACCACATGGTATGTGGTACCCGTGACCCACTTTCACAGCGCTGCTTAAAGGCAGTGGACACTATTGGTAATTACTCAAAATAATTACTGGCATAAAACCTTACTTGAAAACAAGTAATTGGGAGAGACTGATGGTATAAAACATTGTGAGAGTCAGCTCCCTCTGAAGTGACCTAGTTTAGGAGAAAGAAGTAATTTTCCACGAATTTGATTTCGAGACCTCAAGTTTAGAACTTGAGGTCTTGAAATCAAGTATGCTTGATTTTGAGACCTCAAAATCTAATTCTGAGGTCTCAAAATCAAGTTCGCGAAAAATTACTTCTTTCTCAAAAACTACGTCACTTCAGAGGGAGCCGTTTCTCACAATGTTTTATACTATCAACCTCTCCCCATTACTCGTTACCAAGTGAGGTTTTATGCTAATAATTATTTAGAGTAATTACCAAGTGTCCACTCCTTTTAAAGAGATTGTATGTGGAATCGTTTTTCAGTTGAAAATCCTACTTAACTTTAGTAAGCATAATTTTTCTGTGCTTAGCATATACCTTGAACTTGGCTCTGGATGGGACACAACATTTTTTCTCTGGTAAGGGGCCTTTTTATGGGGAAAATGTAAAATTCTGTGAAAACCTTGCAAAGGGCACCACAGCAAAACCACAGGGCACCAAGGCAATTGCTGTGGGTGCCATGATTTGAGGCCTGTGGGTGCCTTAGTGGCTCAATGAAATTGATTAAAGTTTTAACGCCGAGCAGCTCATACAAAATGTTTCCCACATCTTATTTGATACATCCTTTAAAGACAGTGGACACTATGGGCAATTGTCAAAGACCAGTCTTCTCACTTGTTGTATCTCAACATATGCATAAAATAACAAACCTGTGGAAATTTGAGCTCGATTGGTCATCGGAGATGCGAGATAACCATGAAAGAAAAAACACCCTTGTCACACCAAGTTGTGTGTGTTCAGATGCTTGATTTTGGGACCTCAAATTCTAAACTTGAGGTCTCCAAATCAAATTCATGGAAAATTACTTCTTTCTCGAAAACTACGTCACTTCAGAGGGAGCCGTTTCTCACAATGTTTTATACCATCGACCTCTCCCCATTACTCGTTACCAAATGAGGTTTTATGCTGATAACTATTTTGAGTAATTACCAATAGTGTCCACTGCCTTTAAAATGGTGAATGCAAAACAAATAAAACTCAAACAGTATTTGATTAAAACGGTTGCTTTGATTTCGGTTCAAATTTGGTTTCGAGGGGTTGCATACCGCAAGTTTCTGCCATGGAGCCCAAAAGACGGAGAACAGCATGTTGAGAGGATCATATGAGACTTAATGCAACGTCAGGCAGAATTACTGAGTCAAATACAAGTGTCCTCCCGCTAGGAGCCAGATGGCTTCCACGGACTTCGATCTTGAATCCCTCCTTAATTCCCGAGACAATTTGTCTGACCCTTGTTTCTCTACCACCAGACCCTCCGTACAAAGTTCCATCACATTATGTTTCTTAATTTGAAACTCAAGTCCCTAATCCTTTTGCAATTCCCAGCACGCTACAGCCACAAACTAGTTGAATATCTACATTGCAAAAAAACAATAAGCGTTTCGGCTAAATCCAGCATAAAATTGGAAATTCAAGGAGGGTCGGTGAGTAAAGTAAAAAGAATAAGAGAGTAGGACTAAGCTGACACCCTGGAAAATTAAACTTTTGGGAACAATCTCTACATCAATTACTCCCCCGTGTTCTTCGGTTAGGTGAGAGATCAGGTCATCCAATTTGTTCGGGGAAATTCTTGAAGGGGGGGGGGGGAGGAGGGCCTGCGAGAACGTTCTTGTTCTGATTCTATCCGAAGGAAGAATTTGAGGGTCATAGAGGGCCGGGTGTAGTGGGGGACGAAGTGGGACTTTTGGGGAAAGAAAATGACAGGCCGTGTCGGTAACAGCTCATCGGAGCGCAGGAATTTTTAGTGTGTGTGCATGTGTCAGTTCTCCTGGACCCCAATATGTTTTGTTGCTCGTTAGGCACAGGTGAGTTCGTTCTGAGTGATCTCCAATACTCTAGAGATGATCGGCTGGGGACGGAGGAGAACGAGACTTAAATTGGTTTCGTAAACTGACTCGATTAACTTGTTTAGTTCCCCGAGTCTCGACAACGCCCCTGGCCTACTTTTTCTTTCACAGGGTAACTATTGATGAAGTACATACAACTTGGTTCGTTGATCTTTGTCACTGAATCTTCCAAAATGTTGAGGCAGTCCTTCAAGATAACTATGTCTAAAGGTACGACTTTAATTTAGTTTCATTTCAATTATTAAATCTGGCTGTGAAGCCAAGGACCCTCCGAAAAATCCGAACTTAATCACTAGTCAAGAACCGCCCATGGAGAAAAAGTCAGTTTCAGTTTTACATCTGGGAGCAAAACTCAAGAGGATTATTCGAAGGAAACCCTAGCAATCAGGTAGGGACTGAAAACCGAATCCACATATAGTGCCCCTGGCGCGATTCAAACCAGGGTCCTAGAAGCAAAAGGCGAGGAAATAACCCCAACCCGACCACAAGCTTTGAGTAACAAAGGCGATTGCCTCCATGCTCCCTGCCTTTGTGCCTTTGAAACGCTACACTAGAAATTTACAATTTTCTCATAGGGTGTCCTTTACCGAGGAGAAAATGCCTTGGTGCCCTTGCCCTTTTCAAAAATAAAGCATACAGGCCTGAAATTCACACTGTCACATCTTCCCCACGAAATAATTCCCAATCTTAAGAATGGTAACATTACCCCCAGGATGAAAACAACTTCATCTTAAACAAGCCAGCATGCTCCCCTCTCAAGATAGACGCGTGCCCCACGCTTGACATGTCAAAATCTTCCCCATTATCTTCAAACACAATGGAAATCACAGGTGCATACAAAAACGGATGGGAAAGCTACCTGTCACAACATCATGTCCAACCTAACTAATTAAAACACCTAATTACTGGTGGGAATCTGTAGAAGCCTAAACTCAATTTTTATACCAATGGAATGTTCCATTTTTACTGCACAGAATAGGATCCAAGCACTTCTTAGAAGAAAGAAAAAAGAGAAACAGTTTCAAAACCTGGATTATGATTTAGTGTGACACTCTGCGTGAGAGACATGTACTTTTAGTTCTCAGGTAAGACTGCACATGTAGGATAAGTTCTTAATAACCCTAAAACTGAATTGCCCAACTTCCGCATTATACCGACGGAACAAGTGTCTAAATGATTAAACTTTCTCCTCATTAGGGATGACATTTCCAGCTTAGATGAGAATCCCCTTAATCCCTCCAAATCATCAGATTAAGGGAGATAAATCCAGCTTTTTATTTTGTAATTGCTGATTACGGCTTTAAATACTCCCACATGAATATAACAGCTCAGCAAAACAACAAAAAATAGCTCAAAACTAAAACGTTTGCAAGCAGCTAATCAGGATAAATGAATCCGCAAACAAACAAAAACAGCCTAAACATGAAATCGTTTAGGGAGATTTCCACAAGTGATGTGACAGATTGCCCAACAATCAAAGAGATTTCCTTTCCTCTGAATGGTTGATAAAGCTTAATTCTGAACGACCAACCTCTTGGAATTATTCAGGATTGGGCTTTTTTAATGGAGGAATGTCAATGACCAGCTGCTGAGAAACACTGATGAAGGAACTACTGACAGATTCAGCGTGAGCTTGAAGGAAATAACTATTCAAAAAGATGACAAATCAAAAGTTTTAAAACACCCACAGGTTTTTGTGTTACGTAAGACAGTAATCGCGACAAAACAGTCTAGGCAAGACTAGATGACCATTAGAGAAAAAGGCTTAATTATTACAAAAAGATGTTTCTGTCCCGTGGTTTTATCCAAACCAACCATCTCAAACTTCACAGTCAAAATTACTCATTTTTAGGAGGAAAATACCACAACAACGAGAACAAAACAGTCATTCCATTACGCAACCTTTTCCAGTTTTAACAGACATATATATATATTTTTTTGCATCAGGATAATAAAGAATAGAATTTGTTTTTAAACCCTAACACCAATGCCTTTAAAACACTGTATACTCGTTTCTTTCCTGTGTTCTGTAAAAAAAAAGTTAAAAATCCACATGCGAATCACTCGGGTGAGATTCGAACCTGAGACCTTTGCATTGCTAGTTTGGCATCAATGTTATGGAACACTCATCCTATAGAGACTTTAGAACTTCACCAAATGTGAACAATTTCAAAACTGTTCTCAAAAGAATATCTATGAAATTTATGTAATTTTGTTTATCTGTTGTAAAAGCGTGGCACTACGAAGTTCTGTTAATAGAATTCCTCTGAAAGGGAAAATGCTTTGATCTGCCGAACGACATCATTTGATCAATCTTCAAACCACTTGAGGGATATGTCAGCTGCTTTCATCGCTTAACATCAACAAAAAACTCCATGAAAATAATCAATTTTGAAGAAATAATTCCTCACAAGTGGACGCCAACTCAGCTTGTATCCGAAATCCTTTTTTGATGAAATGCTTTAATAAAACAAAATAAAAAAAGGATTATCTAAGCTAAACACTTGTTGAATTTTGTTCAATAAAATACACTTGTTAAGAGAAAGCTGAAGGTCTCTTGAAGGCTTAGTAAACTTAACTGTTCATGCGGAGAAACAAGCTTTCTTTTGAAAACTTTGGGGACGAGTTGGAATGTTATTAGGTCTTTCGACATTTCATTCAGTATCCAAGGTGATGCTTTGTATGTGCGATTACTAAAAACATGTCGGGAAAAGTCGCAAAGTCTCTGAAATATTTGAAGTGGCTTGGGATTTACTTCTTAAAAATGCTTTATGAAATGAAAAGTTTAAGGGAGTTTGAGGGAAGGTCTTTTTCTGATAAAGTCACAGTTATCTAAAGGGGGGAAAATAAAATTTGGATTGCGCTTCTAAAAATGTTGATTAGAATTCAATAAAAAAAATTCCAAAAATTTGAAAACTTCAAAATGCGATCAGTGGAGAGGCAAATTTCACAGGTGTCCAATTGTGAATGCTGCGTCCTGAGATATGGTTGGTACCCACTGTCATTCTTGATGAAAATATCAGGACAGTGTATGGTCTTTTCTCAACAAGTTAGACACTGTATTCAACCAAAACTTTCACATGTGACTTTTACTGTATCTTCCTTGATAATTTTAACGGTAAATCAGCATTATGATGACAAAAACTCAAAAAGATCCAACCAACAAAATGTTGAGAGAGTTTTAAAAAAACCTTGAAGGACCAGAGAGATCTGATGAATTTGTAATCTATCCTTCCTTCTGAAAAATGAGGATACATCGATACCTTATTGAAATAATCTCTGTGCCAAAAGACCTTTCAACACCAAACCTTAAGGCTATATACGAGTGTTTAAAAATCCGAAATAAAATACATTTTTTAAGAAAAGTATTTCGCCCGAGGCCTAAAACTTATCATTATTTTAAGGTGGCCTGAAGTGCTTTTGCACCCCCCCCCCCAAAAAAAAAACATAAACCATAATCGGCGTCTTTCCATTGAATCCTTTACACCAATCTTAAAGCGACCAAATTAGCTTTTGTGACTGACGCAAAAGCAGCTGAAACTATTTTGAAGTGTTTTAATCGCTGATTAGCGTCCTGAATCATGAATGCACCCAAGCTGCTTCAAGAGGTTGAATCTTCCCTCCGCTCCGAAACCCAACCCAAAGGGGGGTCTTCTTTTATACTGTTTCAGAAATAGAAATCATGGCTTTCTGGGGGGAGGGGGGCAAGCATTGGTATCTTCGAACAACAAAAAAGTGATTCAGGAGGAAAATGTTAAGAGGGATTGAGAGTCGCCAAAAGTGAGGCCAGCTGCCGGTAAATTCCTCAGAATTATGATCCTCTTTTATTTGTTATCAAACATCATCATCTCGGACACACAAAAAATAAGGATTTTTTGTGTCTGAGAGGAGTTTTGTGTCAACAGATACCATAGAGAGAGGAGATAATGGGCGGATCTATTGAGTACTTAACGAAAAGAAGGAGGGTTAACAAAAAAAAAGGGTGATTTTTAAAAAGGTAGGGGTCATAGTTTGGTTCACACTCAAAACATTACTTGATAAAAACTTGTTTTACGAGAAAGCACTGCTGGTATTGGACGCATAAACTATTTTGAGAATGGATTCCCTACAATTAAAATAATTTTGATAATTTTTCTCAAGAAAAACATTTGAATGGTACCCGATATCAGTTAGCTAAACATGGATTGTTTCGACGATCCCACTTTTTATAACAGCAGTCACATAAAAAAGAACAAGCAAAACCCCCGCCATTCCTAGCAAAACTGGAAAGGACCACAATTTAATAACGGTGTCTGATCCACCTTTGCGGTTACACTTAACTCTGGAATAAACTTTGCTAGATCCGATCCACCAATTGCAGGGTTCAACAACCTTCCTCAAAAAGTAGATTAAAATTTGAATGCAGGATCAGATCCGGGTTTGATCCAGCTTTCTAGATCTAGTGTCAACTGGGTCCGTCTTGATAGGGTTTGTACATAAACAGGTTCCTGGAACAAGGTTCCCAATAGATCCTCTTACAGCCAAGATGACTGCAACTGATTTATGCATGTTACCACACCCAGCATACTACAAGACATTACTACCATCTCAATTTCCTAATGATTCCCTGCTGGCGTAAATCTTGCGTTTTTCCAAAAACGCATTTTTTTTCTGAAACCCCAGATCAAACCTCACATGTGTGGGCAGTATGTTCCTTGCTAATAAATCACCGATCTGAACCAGTAACTAGTAACTACTCCCAGTTGGGCTGTAAACCAACCGGTTACCGACCCCTTCCTTAAATCTTCCTTCAAAAATAGCTTCAAGAAGTGGAAACAAAAAATAAGTCTTCCAAGGAATTTCAGGTGACTCCACCCACGGTAAATCAAAGACTTTCCACTTCAAGACAAACTGCATCGCTGTTTTATGGATATAATAACAACAAAATTACATCTAGAAGTTGGTTCCGATGAGCAGTAAAACAGAATAGCCAAAATAGTCAATACCTGTAAATAACTACGAAAAATCAAGTAATTACCCAAACAAGGTCTATAATTTGACTGACTTGATGTAAAAAGACATTGTTCATATCATGATTAAAAACATACTTTCCGAAGAAGAACAGAAAGAAAGAAAACCAATGTATTCTAACACAAAGAGTCATTCAGAGTCATCAACATCGAAAATGTTCACTTTTTAAAATGATTCGTTTTTTACCCTTTCCCAAAATGCTGCATTTAACTTTAAAAAAAGAGGTTTTCAGATTCGTTGCCATATCACAAGTGACAATCTATTAACCTCGGTTTAAACTCCGATACTACACAATTACTGGCAAGAAAGAACAAACGTGTCCCCATGCCCACAAACAAGGCGAGATCGGTCCGTTGGGTGGGCACCACGAAATAGGTATAAAATAATGCACTGAGGGAGAAATGCTCCAAGTGACCTCGATTGACCTCTACGGGTTTCGTGGTGACGGACAGTCTAACTTGCGACTGAGATCTATAATTTGACTGACTTGATGTAAAAAGACACTGTATTTCTTTGTCTTTTTATTAAGAGTCAGGACACATTTAAAAACCAGCATCTGAATATCTTGGCTCAACTTTACAAAGCAGCCATGTTGCTTTTCTTTCAATGAAACCTAAGTAAATCAAAATGAGGCTTGGAGTGAGACTTAGTCTGGCTCCTTTCTGAAGAGAAGTGTGCAATGTACATGATTGCTGTGGCAAACAGAGTACAAGAAGTACGAGACAAAGACGGTTGAGTGTGAGCTTTTTTGACACTAGGTGGCAGCAGACATACCAGTCAAAAACCATTGTGCAATGTGCGCATCCTCAGATTTATGCAAACAATGGAAATTGACCTGTAATGTCTGCCGCCACCTAGCGTAACAAAGACAGCCATTATGCGCTTTCATCAAACATCCTCAGCAGTTAAAACAAAGTTTGGTTCATGACGCAATCCTGACAACCCAAACGAATTCCTGAACAGTCGCGGCAAGACAAAAAACTAAACCTTTCAAACCCAAACTTGTCAGTCATTGACCAATATTGGTTTCCGTGGGGGCTAAACATCTGCCAACCTCACCCACTCAAACATTCCCCCAAAACCTACCACTGAAAAAAAAACACCAAAAGAAAAAAAAACAGTTCTGCATCATTACCCCCTCACTTCCGAAACCTCCCAATATTTCCCACCTGTTTTCGGTGGCAACAATAACCAAACAAAAACCTAAGGAAAATATGCCCCCAAAAATCCAATTTATTACACTAGTTTTCTCAGGTACCATGTGGAAGTTTAATAATATGGAATCGGTCCCTCAGGCAAATGGAAACTCTTTTACCCCTCATGACCATTCTGGTTTTGCTCACTTAAAGGGAAGGTATCCCGTTTGGCACATGCAAAACTAACAACACTTGTGGTTTAAAGGCAGTGGACACAACTGGTAATTACTCAAAAAACTAAACCTTTCAAACCCTACCAACTAAATTTCCACATGATTTCAGGATGAGCAAACATCAGCTGAATACCAGTAACAAGCAATATGCAACTAATTAAAATTTGGTTGGTAATCCTGTTTTTCCAAGGAAGAAATTCCATGCTAAGCAATTTTTGTGCTTACAGGCTTTATGAAAATGGGCCCAGGGCTCAATTTCATAGATCTGCTTAAGCACAAAAACTAGCTAAGTACAATAAAATTATGCTTACCAGAGAAAGATAACTAGCCAAAATACTATGCTGCATGAACAACTTGTGACTGGTATCCTGCTCATTTCTGCTAAGCAGGAATGTGTTGAGCAGCTCTAAGAAATTGGGCCCAGATCTTGAAGGTCTTTCTCATGACCTCTCTACCTCGTTAACATTGCAAGTAGTTTACCTCTCCAGTAAACGCTTATTACAAACTTCGGATCTCGCTCTCAGCTTAAGGGCATACAGGTTTTTAGTTTCCCTGTTACAACAGAGTCAGCTGTGAATTCTGATCCATATCGAATTTGTCGTCATTTCCCATTTTTATTTTAGCCAATTTGGCGGTAATTGTGGCCGTCTTGTGTGAAGTGGAAAATAAAAAGTATGAGAGAAAACTATGATGGATGGGAATTATGATAGACGGTGTTTAGGGGAAGCCGATCTATCCCTCAGAGAATGCCCCCCCCCCCCCAAAGAATGAGTAAAAATATTTAGAGACAAAAAACATTAACTCAAGTACCAAATGAGAGACAGTAGGTTTTTAACGAGACTGACTTTATAACAAAGTGGGCGTCTAACTTTCGTCCAATCAACTCAAACTAATTCAAAAAAACAATCTGGCCCCACATGGGAATCATTACTCAGTGTAGCTCATTGAACATAGATACAAGACAACGACATTAAGCAGCCTGAAACAAAGTGATTGGGCCGGGATCAAGGCAGTTATTTTATCTCGTCCACCCCCAATATTCTTCAAAAACAATCCCCTGCTACAACAACAACAACCAGAAACAGTGCTGGACCCAGTCGACTTGGACAGTTTTCGTCCCAACTTGGACAGTTATTTTATCTCGTCCACCCCCAGTATCCTCAAAAACAATCCCCCACTACAACAACAACAACCAGAAACAGTGCTGGTCTCAGTCGACTGGTCTCCAAGATGCCCAACCCGGACAGTTCTCGTCCCATAAGTGTTCCAAACCCACGGAGCGAAACTACCTGCCCCGCAGCTTGGAATTCCAAAGTTAATAAGGATTTGGAGGGATTAAGGGGGATTAGCCTGATCCCCTCAAGGATCTAGCCAGAGAAGTTAATTCACGAGGTATTTGCGAAACCCCAAAAAGGTGTCAGGTTACATTTTTGGTGAGGTTTAAAGTTGTTCTTATACTGGTTGGATATTGTCTAGTTAAGAGTAAGCAAATAGAGGGAAATGTTACTGTTAACGTCGATGATAACCGTAAAGGATTACAACAAAAAGACTGATTATCCGTTGTTCTGAAGTCTCACTTGAGGGCCTTATGGTAGACGCATTTTGAATTTGTTTTTAGTCCTAAGCCTAATTTCATAGAGTTGCTTTTAAAGCCATTGGACACTTTCGGTAAACAGTCTTGTCCAAGTCCCACACTTTGTGTATCACAACTTCTATATAAAATAAAAAACCTGTGAAAATTTAGGCTCAACCGGCCATCGGAGTCGGGAGAAAATCACGGGGAAACCCACCCTTGTTCCTGCACGTTTCGCCGTGTCATGACATGTGTTTTAAATAAATCCGTAATTCTTGATACCGAGAGTTGATATTGTTTTAATGTTTTCTCAAAAAGAAACCCTGTAAGTTTTGTAAATCTGTGAACTTTTTTCTTTTTTTTTCTGTAGCGAAAGTGTACAATGGCTTTAAAGCACAAAACATTTTTGCTGACCAGAAAAGGTTACCAGCCAAAGAGCAAGGTCAGACCAGTAAGCTATATAAAAAAAGCTCCATGGTCAGACATACTATCAGTGACTGGTTTCCCGCATAGTTTTGCCTAACAATTTTCTGCAAAGTAAAAATAACCGGAAAACCAGTCTCTTTTCTTTTGCAATGACTTTGGTGCCCCATGTGACTCGTGACAATGTTTACTCTACTAAAAATGGTCCTACGTGGAAATCACTAATTTAATGGTCCTACGTGGAAATCATTCCAAAGTTGTAAAGTTTGTCCGCAAAACCTATCACTGCTTCGTAATGGTAAAAAGGTTAATGGCAGTAGAATAAATCTTAAGAGCAATCTACACAGCAAATGGTGTTACTGGAAACCAACTTAGTGTTACCTCACCATGTAAAGCCTCAAAACCCATCCATTCCACAACATCCATTCTAAAATTCATTCTGTAATTTTGTTAATTTCAAAACATCTTCTATATAGTTGGGCTTATTATTTGAAAATACAAAACAACATCACAATCAAACTATATAATTTGCGTCTAAATCAATTCAGATTTCATTAGAAAATTACAATAACAAACCTAAACAATACAAAGCAATTAAGGAAATAAACTACGAGTATTTCGCTCATTCCTGGTCTGGGGGTAACCCTATGCAATGAACGACCGGTCACCAGTTCAACCCCCCTCCCTCACCCCATAAAAAAAGTGAGGCACTTCCCACGCTCGGTGGCACACACAAAATAGAGTGTTTATCACCACTTACAATCTCTTGTTTCCCACCGCTGTATTCCTCACATCCCCTTTGTAGCCTTTTCCAACCCGAGAGGCACCCAGTCACGCCCTATGGGGGCATGCCAGGGTACCCCTAAACAATGGGCGTCAAAATTGGGAGACGGCAAAGCCTTGTTTGTGTCCCCTTGGTAATAACCCCCCAACCACAGGTCCTCGGAAGGCGCCCCTAAGACAGTGAACTCTACCGACTGTGAACTTGATGCTAAGGTCTAAATTTCCACGACTGTCTCCAGGCGATTTCTCACGGTCGGGTTGACTGTCATACCAGAGCATTTCTCGTTTTTTTTTTTCTTCTCTTGGACGGCACAATGACCAAGAGAATGAACAAAATGTCTGTTCCGAGGCATTATTGTTTATGGTTGATAATGCTACAATGCACAAATCTTTTTTTTTATAGTAGTGGATCAATAATTGATTGTTGGGAGGCACGGAGGCGGAAGGACAGATGGACACAGCGGGAGGGTGACTGCCCCACCGTAAACCCCCATCAACTCTTACTCTGCCCTACACCCAAATCCAGGGCGCAAATTTATATCTAACTTTTTGGCGGACAGTATTTTTCTAATACTTTTGTGTTATTTTTTCTAACCATCTCACTATTATGTAATGGTTGGGGCTCGTTACGCGACATGGCGTCCCCCTTCCCATTGTATTCTCGAAATCTCAGAATTCTTTGCAGGATTTTCGGAAGGGGGGGGTATTTTAGTACAAGAGGGGAAGAGTAAGTTAAACTTTGGGAATATTTTTACCATTTGTGTTATTTGTCTAATCACCTCACTATTATGCAATGGTTTATTATAATACTTGGTGCTCGTTATGTCACATGGCGTCCCACCCTCCCATTGTGACCTGGGAATCTCAAGAATTCTTTAGAGGATTTTCAGAGGGGGAGGGGTGGGGTGTACTTTTGTACAAGA
Source organism: Asterias rubens (assembly GCF_902459465.1). Classification (NCBI taxonomy): domain Eukaryota; kingdom Metazoa; phylum Echinodermata; class Asteroidea; order Forcipulatida; family Asteriidae; genus Asterias; species Asterias rubens. The sequence continues at coordinate 6,461,993 of NC_047079.1, read as the reverse complement.
GGGGGGGGGGTGTAAACATTTTGGAATGTTGGAGGAGGTACATATTGGGCATGTAGTGGGGCAGGTCAGCAAATTATTTGGGAGAATCAGAGAATAGAGCTGGTCAGAGTAAGCCATGAGAGAGATAATTGGCTGTAGGGCAACGACAGAATTGTCCTTTGAAAAACTGTGTAATAGTATAGCAAGCAATTTTCAAACTTTGCGAAAAAGCTACCTTTCCTTGTTATTCTACTCATATTTTTTCAAAGGAGTAATCTGAGATTGCCCTTTAGCCAAATATCATTTTTATTGCATACTCTGAGTCTGTGCCAAGTTCCATGTTTATCAAAACGCACAATCCCATGACCTTTCTTTCATTTTATTAGTACATCGTTCACAAACTGCAGGAATTAATTCTTTGCCTTTAAAGTACCGTTCGAAAGCCAGAGTCAAAGCCGCAATCCAAACAAGAACCCTAACAGAAATAAAAGCCAGAGTCTTAGCCGTAATCTAAGCCAGAGCCCTAACATAAATCCAAGCCATAGTCAAAGCCGCATTCTGAGCCAGAACCAAAGACAGAATCTAAGCCAGAACTCAAGCAAGATTCTTTAAAATAATCCAGTTCTAACTTTCCTAAATCAGGTTTATTTAGCAAGAATCCTTAAGCCAGAAACAGTAAGCCTATAAAATGAAATTTACTCCATGCATGGCCCAAGGTGTCTATTACTTTACTTGGTTTTAAAAAATAATGCCCCCCAAAAACATCAAAAGAAATTCTTGTCAAAACTGTTTCAATCTTTAAGATTAGTTATAAATGCTACTTTGTGGACAATATTGCAATCCAGTAAATGAAGGTTTTTTATTTGGTTGTTCAGGTGTTTTTCGATCGTTGCCCTTTTGAAAAGAGTTTTCCACAGGGAATCCTTTTTTACCCATAGCCCTTCTTGCAACATACCCACCCTCAATAAAAGTTACACTAGCAAACCACTGGTCTAAAGCTACTTAACTCTCCTAATCCTAAAAGTGCCCCATTGTGGCCCATTGTAACCCTTTCCTAATTTCCCATGACCCGTGCGACACCCGCCACGGGCCAGGGCTTTTCATTTTGGTGAGATCCACCCGTACGATAACATCACTGGGGATTAGGGGCTAAGGGACATTGAACTTGGCCGATCAGCAACGACAGAGAATTCTTGTTAGGTGAGGTTTGTGGTAGCACCATGTGAAAATCTCCTCCGAGTTGTGTTGGTTCCGAAAAGAACTGTAGTCGATAACCTCAATGTTTCTACCAAAATGTTCTGATTGTCTTCAGGAGAATTCTGGCTTGTGCCAGGGTTGTATGAACAGCGCCCAATTTAATAGAGCTGCTTCATAAGCATAAAAAGTAGCTAAGCACAACAAAATTATGCTTACCACTATAAGATAACCAGCAAAAATGCCATTTCACAAATGCCACCTGTGACTGGTACTGGTAGCCTGCTCAATATTGCTAAGCAGAAAGTAAGGAAGCACTATACTAATAATACTAATATAAGCAGCTAAGCAGCTATGGGAGACTTTTTGGACGCTTGGTGGCAGCAGACTTACCAGGTAAAAATCCATTTTTCTCGGTAATGTGTGCATGCTCAGAACTACGTAAACAATGGAAAGTTATCTAGTAAGTCTGCTGCCACCTAGTGTTCAAAAGTCCCCCATTGGGCACAGGTGCTCAAAAAATGTACATTTTTCACTTTTGCTCAACAGAAGAAAAACAACAGCAAATTCATGTCAAAGATTGGACAAGAGAGGGCGGTATACATTTCTACTATGGGCAACATTCATGAGTGGGAGTTTTCCATTGAGTTAAGTCCCATTCTTCACAATAGAAAGCATCTGGCTGATTAACTTTCTCAAGATGTTTTTTTCTCAACTCCAGACCATGAATGCTTTTTGGAATCCCGAGCTCAAAGAAATTCAATATTTTCATTGGGTTAAAAAGTCACATGCAAACGTCAACTCCAATCTACCCGAAGTCCTGTCCAACAAAAATGTGTATGAACCCCCCCCCCCCCCCCCGAGCAACAATGGCCAACAATATATAAATGTTAATTTAAGATAACAAACCCAAGATTTTGTCAAATTGAATAAATCCTACAACAATAAAGCGCCTGTCGGAGTTATAGTCCTCTCAAGTATGATGTCTGACATTAAAAAAACCTTCAGGTGAATTTCAAGAGATTTGGTTAAAATGTTCAAGTGCCAAATCCATCATTTTGTCCTTGGAATTACCAGTGTGTCATAAGTTGTTAACATCGTTGCACAAAGACCCCCACCCTCAAGGAAAAAAATGCATACTGCGAATTACTTTTTTGTTTTTTTTATTTTACGGAAATAAAAATAATATTAATTGGGAAACAAATTTCAGGGAGTCATAATGGTTATTATCTGGAATAAAAAAATAAATTAATAAAAAGTCTGCAGTTGGGTTCTTAGACCACAAGGCTATAATCCAAAGTCTCATCCATTCAAAACAATGCCACCAAAACCGAGGCTGGCACGAAAAATAGTCTGGTTCCATTTTGTATAACATTAAATCAGTGTTAATGAATGATATCTTACAAAGGGAACATGACCAAAGATGGTGGCTCAGTTGATTTAAAAACTAAACAAGAGCTCAGTTCAATTTGTCTCCAAATGAGTCAAATGATGTTTTTTACTTTTCCTCTATCAACATATTTAACAAAAGTTGTTTAAAATTGCTTTCTATTCCCCCCCCCCAAAAAAAAAAACATATTGAAACAAATCAACACCCAATCTAAACCAAACATCAAGAACTTGAATACTTAAAGAAAGGCATGCTTCCCTTTAAAAATTTATTTTATTATTCTGAAAAAAAAAAATAAAAAAAATAAAAAAAAAAATATCCGGAAAAAAAATATATCTGAAAAACAACCTCTTTAGCCAATCAACACCCAATCGCCTCACATCCTCAAAATAAATGGTTTCCTTAACTTTTGCTGACACTTTGAACAATAAGAGGTAAGTGGAGTCGCAGTCCGAGATAGCGCTAGAGACTGTGGCGTTTCCGGTCCCACTCGGAGACTCTAGCGTTCTGAGCCCCGGGCTGCTCCAGAACTGTCGGAATCAACACCACAACAATCACTACAATGAACCATCAATTTATTGAATTCTTCTCTATTTTTTCTTTTTCCCTTTTCTTTACAGCACAGAGGGATGTGAAAACAAACTCTGAGGACTTTATCGCCGAGGAGGCCATGGAAATCAAAGTTAAGATGTTAGCAAATTTAGGTTAACGGCCTGACGTTTCGACCCTAGCAGTCTTACTCGTAGGCTACTTGACTACAAAAATACTACAAGACTAAATGACCATGATAAGGACTCTGCTAGGGTTGAAACGCTGACCCATTGAACATTTTTTCGCATTAATACCTTAGGTCCTTTTTTTTATATTTTTTTATTCTTATTAAAATTCCTTTCCATGCCCTTTATGAGATTTTTTCAGAACTTTTAATTTCTTTTAAAATCGTGACTCATCAAGAATGTCTGAAAGCACTTTGGACAATAAAAAAAAACTCAGCTGGTCTGACTTTCTGAAAAGAGGGGAACCAAGTAGGGACAACAGTGTCCCCAATTCAATCCCCTAAAACACAACCTGCGGAGCCCCAGACACGTTTAGCTTCCTCTAATCACCACATGTTGATCTGGCTCAATCTAATTTTCATCAGAATTAGCCTCGCATTTTCAGAAATTCAATTGAGGCATTCTTCCCAAAATTCCTCACAAATGTCAACATTCTACAGTTTAATTCTACAGTTGTATTTCTCCACAATTGCGATCACTTTGATCTCAGCATGCAAAATTAAGGCGAGATTTCTTTTTGAGTTTTCTAAGTGAGTGGTTGAATTTTTATGATTGTGTAAAACTTTCAAGCAAGCTCGGCGGTTGATTTTGAGCAGGAGGGAATCATTGTTTTTAATAGGCTTGGGGTATGGCAATGAAAACTTAAATTATGTTATTGATGGAGAGTCATGATCAAAGATTTGATTAACAGTTCAACTTCACTTCTTTAAAGGTAAGGTCAAAGATTGTTTTTCGACATCGGAATCCTAGTTTTTAGACACAATTATGAAGAAAGATACAATAAAAATCACATAAGGAAGCTTCAGCTGAATATCTACTGTATTTTCAGACGAAAATCAAATCTATCCACGTTTAGAGAGGTAGCAGTGGGTACCAACCGCATCTCTGGCCAAAGCATTTTTGAATGCACACCAACCCTCAGAAGCCTGAGAAATGATTCATGCATGAATCGTTTCGAAAGATTCAAATCTTCTTGGGGAATACAATTATCCAAACCATATTACTTCAAAAGGGAATTCTTTCTCAAAACACAATCAACAGCTGTAGTGCTTCTTACCAAATAATTTTCTTTATGGCCATTAATGTTTGGAGTTTTTACCAATCTATTGACCCTACCTTTAAAGGGTCTGGGTACTTTTTGCAGGACACAAAATAAGTCACGAAACTAATTTTCGTCTCAGGAGACCAAATTTATTTAAGCATGTAAAAATATTTTTGTGATTTTTTTTAACTTGTTTTTCAAACACTACAGCACATCAGCAAGTAATATTTTAAGGTAAGCTTTCTACAATCATAATCTTCAAACCGTGTAAGTTTAATGTAAATCTGTCGACATTGTTTTTTGTGTTACAAAAAGTACCCAGACCCTTTAAAGTAAAAACCCTGAAACTTCAGAGCAATATTTTTTCTCTAGAGATAGAATGACCTCCTTCAACAGAAAGGTTCACGGACGAACAGACATGCATGATCCTAATTCTCATTTCTATGTGTCTGGACCAGAAGTAAGAGAGAGAAAAAATACTACGCCGTCGATGGTGGGGGGGGGGGGGGGTTAAATTATTATTTGTGTATTTCAAACTTTGGCTGTAAAGGAAAACCTATCCATCACGAGAACAAAGACTGAACAAACAAGAAAAATAATTCAACTGACATTTCAACCTCATTTTTTGTTATCAAATATTTCATCTAACAAATTGCTTTTGTCGGAACGTGTTTCACAGGCAACAACTCATGCCAAACCGTGAAAAAGGAAAATCGTGGACAAACATCTTGTCAACAAATGCATTATGAGCACCACAAAGAAGATAAAAACATGTATTTTGGAGCCAGACATCAAAGGACTTGTCTAAGATTTGTGGGCCGCTACAATAAGCTCATGACATTCCATTTGACAATTAAAAAGCCAAGCGTGACAAAAAAAATGAAGAAAAAAACCCAGACTGGCAACAAAATTATAGTTTTCTCACGGCCGGATTTCAAAAGGAAAATCTGACCTTTAAAAGTGCCCCAAATTTATATAAATGTTGAATTTAGGCCTCAAATGAGGGGGAAAAATTAACACGACTGCAGGTCTCAGCTTTTTACTGTACCAATTTTTTCGTCTAAATTAGATTATTTATTTCTCATCAAACAAATATGACATTCCAGACAGAAATATTTCAAGGGATTTTATCAACTATCATCATCAATAGACCGTGTAAACTGTATGTAAATCTGTGACCTTCCCGATTTTTGTTTCTTACAAATTCTGTAACGTTCCTTAAACAAACACTAATAGTTAATCTCATTAGTATACTTTGATACTCAACAGAATCAAAAGATATCTATCAGACTTATAAAGCTAATATTCTAACTTTTTTTTTTTTTTAATTAAAGGTATTTTACACAGTATAATTGCTTCATGTCTGCAAAGGTCAAAGTAGTGAAAGGTCAAATTTGGTCACTGCCCTACTTTTTACTTTGCTAAATTATGACCAACGTCTATTTTATTTTTAGAGGTCTCAGCCTACAAATTACAAGCACCAGCCCTGGATACATATTAAAATATTTCCTTCTTAAAATATTCATGAAAACTGTATCAGAAAACCTAAAATAATTAGCTGATTTCGGTTGTAACAACCCAAATTCAAGACAATATATTTACAAACTGAAAATTGTGCATGGTTTTTCACAATTTCCTCATATCAAACAACTGTTTCAGCCCAAATTTGCAAAATGGTTTGTTATTTCATGTACGTGTATATCGTTGATCACACAAAACATGAAAACTGTGACTATATTTTGGCCACCTCTACCAATCCTGTATATAATACCTTTAACTCATAGTACAAAGACCCCCTTAGCAAACTCCCACACGTACCAACACTTTCATATCCGTCGTTAAAAAAAAGTGAAAATGCCCCGAAAACACTATCCGGTATCGGTCCCCATCTGGGATCCAAAAACCCAAGCAGAGTTGGATTTGGTTACGGGGTATCAACCCGCCGATGGCTCTTCATTGAGATTAACACCTCTTAAGCCCAGTCGGCCATTTTTCTTTTGACAACGTTATTAAGCCGGGTTGGCTACTGTTACAGTCAAATGGCATTAGAGCTTACAATGGTTTTAATAGTCTGGTGATTTGATCAGATAAGATTAACATCAAGATTGATTTTAAGATTGTAGACAAAATTCCTGATTGATTTTGTTCTCACCCTCTCAGGTTGTTTTTGCATAAGTTGTGAATTGTGCACACTTTAAAGTGGGGTGATGCAGGCCTGTTTGCTTCGTTTTTAAAGCCATTGGACCCTTTCGGTAAACAGTATTGTCCAAAGGCCCACACTTCGTGTATCACAACTTTTATATAAAATAACAAACCTGTGAAAATTTAGGCTCAATCGGTCATCGGAGTCGGGAGAAAATAACGGGAAAACCCACCCTTGTTTCCCCACGTTTCGCCATGTCATCACATGTGTTTAAAATAAATCCGTAATTCTCGACAACGAGAATTGATAATTGTTTTAATGTTTTCTCAAAAGTAAAGCATTTCATGGAATAATATTTCAAGAGAAGTCTTTCACCATGACCTTATGTAAACCCTGTAAGTTATTTGTAAATCTTGGAGTTTTTTCTGTTCCGAAAGTGTATAATGGCTTTAAAGGGCAAGGGCACCAAGGCATTTTTTCCTAAAAAATTGACATTGGATTTGATATGCTTTATGAATATAGGCCTACTTTATGATTTAATCTATAGATGTTAACTGCCTCTAGCCATCGGGCTAGCTCGGGGGTCTAGTGGTTATACTCCTGCCATTTTGCGTGTTAAATTGTACATCAAAACTGTTAAAATAATCCTATTTCAAAAAAATCAATACAGAGCAGAGTCTACTGTTCGAAACAGAGCCAACACTCCCTCAAAAGAGATTTATTACGTGCCTGTACCCGCAATTTTACTTTTATTTATAGTTTATTCTCATACAAAAGTGTCATTGTATCTATCTACATCAATAGGCAAAAAACAAAGATTTTACACAAAAGCCCAGTTCATGTACCATGGTTAGTAAAGGTGACCATGGTCCGGTGCAGGGTGGGCAAAACAAAAATTACAACTTCAGAACGATAACTAGAGTCAGTCACATGTGAGGTTGGTCAGTAGACCCCAAGATGGTTCGTGACGAGCATTCCATAAGGTGTAGCTACAGAGGATGGCAATTTTATTAAGTTCCTTTATGAGAGAGACTTAGGAGCTTTGGTTTTGGTGAATGGATAGATATCGATGAATGTTTGAAGTGTAGCGGTTTCAACTGTGCATCTCAATTTGACTTCCGACTTAAAGAAAATACACAGAGGGGAAAAAAAAGAAAGTGACTTACTCAATTCCTCGGCGAGATCAACTCTCCGTCCCGTCAGTAGTCTCGTCTTAAGATCGTGATCGTCACCGAAATCTTCCAAGACTTGTTTCACTTCCTTCTCCAGTCGGCTCGCTGTAATTATATCAAGAAATGTTTGTAAGAAAAGGGGCACACCTGGGTAGTCTGTTGCGGACGTACACTTTTTTCAAATGATTACGATGTATGTGTGAGTTAAATAAAACAAATAGGCCTATTGAATGCATTTTGTTAGAATACATTGTCAAAGAGTATAATCACATGGGGAAAATATATTTGTATATTTATGTCCAGAGAAAGTTTTTTAATTTTGTAACGTTAAATGTGGTGAATATGTGAACCTCAATATCAGAATGTGTCAATATTAGTTTTTTCAAATTTTGAGAATAACGTGAAACTGGGCGTGAGGTTTTTATTCAAACCTTTTTTTTTGTGGAGGGGTGAACATGTGAAACTTTGAAGTAAAAAAGAGGGGATTACAATTTTTGTCGGATAGATTTTTTTGTTTTGTAATAATTTTAAAAACGAACCTTCTGTGTTCATGATTTGTTGTCTAAGGACATTGCTGGTGAGTTGGAGCATTTTCTGTATCCTCCAAAACAGCACTATATCATTGCACTCAAGCTGTACAACAAAGAAAGAAGAAAAAGAGTTAATTAGAAGGGACAATTATAACCATTGTTATATACATCTTTCTGGGCCCAAATTCATAGGAAGCAGACAGAAAAAAAAACCTAGAGTGCTTACAAAGAGAAACGAAGGGTCTTGAGGGCCTTTTTAAAAACACTGGACACTTTTGGTAATTGTCAAAGACCAGTCTTCTCACTTGGCGTATCTCAACTTATGCATACAATAACAAACCTGTGAAAATTTGGGCTCAATTGGTCGTCGAACTTGCGAGATAATAATGAAAGAAAAAAACACCCCTGTCACACGAAGTTGTGTGCTTTCAGATGCTTGATTTCGAGACCTCAAATTCTAAATCTGAGGTCTCAAAATAAAATTTGTGGAAAATTACTTCAATCTCGAACACTACGTTACTTTAATAGAGGGAGCCATTTCTCACAATGTTTTATATTATCAACAGCTCTCCAGTACTCATTACCAAGTAAGTTTTTATGCTAAAACTTATTTTGAGTAACTACCAATAGTGTCCACTGCCTTTAAGAGGAATGGGACCAGTTGAATTTCTAACATGAGTAGGAAGTTTGTTCCATGGCCAAGGGGCAGAGATGACAAAAGCCTGGTCATCAGCCTGAATGTGAGACTTGGGAACATCAAGACATCCTCCTACAGAAGATTGAAGACAGTTGTGGGTTCAAATCCTACCAAGCTAACCGCTGACTTCACAATGACTAGAATAAGTATTGTCGTCTAGTTACTGAATCACAATTTCTTGATCATGGACATTGAACCAATATTTGTATGAGAGAGATTGGCTGTTGCCAGCTTGGCGTTTATATCCCCTTGTGGGAGTTCGCCGAGTTCCCTTGACATGAAGATCATCTAAACAAACAAACAAACAAACAAGCAAACAAACAAACAAACAGTACGAGATGTAACTTACCCCGGAGTCACTGAACCCTCTCTGGTAATGAAAAAACCCCCTCCGGCATTCCTGTGCCTTGCCGATGGCCCGCTGCAGAAAATACTTCCTGTACAAAGGATGCCATGTTTCTCGGATCTAAGAGGGCACAAAGGTAAAATGAAAACGTAAAGAAAAGACGATGGCCCTCCCGTGTTGCTGTAGAAATGTGACTTTTGGAGACGGTCCTTTTTCACAGTTCTCGCCAGTAGTGCGCATGCTCAGACCTACAGGGGCAATACTGAGCATGTGCGTGCACACTCAGAGCCGCAAAAAAGGACCGTTATGTATGCTGGTGCCAGCGTCTCGAAAGTCTCCGTTTTATGATATTTATTGAAGCTCTGAAAGTATACTCACAAATTCACTATCCACGTTGACCGTTCTAGTTTCTAGGTTCTTCTTGACCGCCGTTACTTCATCACTGGACAGGACTGGCGTATGCTTCTAGAGAATATAGACAATTTGAAATTGTATTTATAATAAATTCCTAAAATATAGAATTCAAACTGCCTCTAGCTACCGGGCAATCTCGGTGGTCTAGTTGGTTAGACATCTGCTCTAGAATTGCAAATGCCGTGGGTTCAAGTCGCACCTGAGTAAGGTACTTGTGATTAGATTATTTTTTTACAGAACTCAGGAAAAGTACTGAGTATACAGTGCTGCTGAACACACATCAGTGTAGGGTTAAACCCAAACTTCCATTCTTTATACCCGATACAGATTTAACATCTATTAAATAAATTGCAATACTGTTTTTGAGAGGGTACACCAGGAAATATGAGGGCAAGTCTTATGAAAATCCTGGACTGTTTTACGATGACATTTGTTTAGATTACACTCACATCGGAGGCTTGTAACAGTTTCTCAAGTTCTTCTCTTGCATGCCTCCTATTGTTCTATAAAAACAAAGAAAAAGGTTACAGAATCTGTAAAATGACGCTATAGTGGCTTGAGGACAAAAGGGTTAACGAAAATACCAGTCAGTTTGTTGATCGATGTCTATTAATAGCTGAATGGTTTACTAGTCAGCCATTTGTTAATCTCTGTCTATTAACTAGTTGAATGGTTTACTAGTCATCCATCCTTTGATCTATGTATATTAACTAGCTGAATGGATTACAAGTCAGCCATTTGTTAATCTCTGTCTATTAACTAGTTGAATGGTTTACTAGTCAGCCATTCGTTGATCTATGTATATTAACTAGTTAAATGGATTACTAGTCAGCCAACTCACCTGTTCAGGTGTTAAAGATTTCCAATATACCCAACGCTCGGCAGATCCTGGGCCAATCAACTCTTGGATACGACCCTCAGCTGGAAATAAATCAGAAAAAAGTGACATTAGATAAGATTTAAAGATTTGTAAGGAGGATGTTAGTCACTACCTAATAGGTTTGCAGTGACACCATGAGATTGGTCTCTTTTTGAAAGACTGCAGCCGTCGATTTCACAAAACTCTTCTTAACTTAAGACTTATCTTAGGACTTAGGACGAGTCCAAACACTGCACTGTAGCATGCAGACCTTAAGATTAATCCTAAGTTCCTCTCAAGATAAGACAAGTCCTAACTTTTTGTGAAATCGACCCCCTTAAACCTTAAACCTTTACTGGACCAGAGACTTTTTTGACGAGACCAGAATCAACATGAGAAGAACACTCTACACAGTTTCACATTCGAGCTGTTTTTAGAAACAGGCACTAAGATTTATCTCAATTTTCTTATGGGAAATACTTCAATAATCAACAGAATCGAAAGATATTTGTCATTCTCAATGTAAATCTTAAATGCAGTAAAGTGTTATAATTACAAAACACTGGACTTGTATTGTCGTAAGTTAGCTTGCCCGAGCTAAGGCCAAATTAAAAAAAATACCAGTTGATTGTCCCCGCTTGCATCCTTTTTGGGGGCCGCATCTTTTTTTTTTACTATTAAAAAAAAAAAAAAAAAAGTGTTTAAAATTTTTTATTTTTTTTTAATCCATCTTTTTAAAAGGACTGGCCTAGGAGCTTTTCCTGAATCTAACGTGATGCTGTCGAACACGTGAAACCGTCTGTTTCATACAACAATATTAGTGAATGCACAAGCTAATGCACTAATCACTAATGCACAAATCTTTTTAGTGTAATCCGACCCTGTTAATAGTGTTATTACAGGTCCTCATGCAACAAATAGGTATAAAATAAGTTTGCGGTGGGTTCAAACTGAAGAATTAATGGCCTGTTTGATTTGAAATACTAAGCGGTCATCTTGAAAAAAAAAAAAATAATAAATAAATAAAACGACCCTCATCCTCCCTTTTTGAAACATCCAGACGATCAACTGGTATTTGTATTTATTTGGCCTAAACCAATTGCCTGGGGTCTGCGGTCTTTAAGCCTGAGGTCCTTGGGAGTGTGATCCAGTGTTAATTTCGAGCCCTAGGTAGAACTTACTCTCTTGAAGTCTGTTCTTGAGGACGCTTTCCATGAAGTGGATGGCAGAGTCCCATTGTTGCTTGTCATGTACAGACCGATCCTCTAACGCATTTAATTGCATCACCCTCTGGAAATTAAAAAAACATTAAATTTAATTGATCATAGGATTCAAACTGCCACTAGCTACCAAGCAATCTCGGTGGTCTAGCAGTAAGACATCCGCTCTAGAAAGAAAAGGTTGTGGGTAAGAATGCCCAAAATCTTAATTTACCAACCAAAATCTTGATTTACTAAGCAAAAACTTGATTTACTAAGCAAAACCTTGAATTACAAAGCAAAATCTTATGTAGATTTTCAGAATTCTGAAAAGAACGGTCCTGCTTTTTAACTACTACCTGGGCAGAAGGTAGAAAATTTGCCGGGACTACTACTTTCGCTTTAATGGATTGAGGGAACTAAAATTAGACCAACCGATATTTAAGACCTACCAAGCTATCAGCAGCCTGCTCTTGCCATTTGTGTCGGTTGATCCCTTCTTGTTTGACGGCCGACTTGACGTCGTCAAAGAGAGTGTCGTGGTTGCTCTTTGACCTGTCCTTGTCCACCAGCTTTGAAAACTCATCAACGAGAGTCTCCAGGGCAACCTAACAAAACAATCGGAATTGAATCGTTTAAGTTATTTAGCCCTTCCTTCTGTAAATTGCTAAAATATTTCACTGAGAATGTCGTAAGTAAACAGGGATGGATTTCACAAAATACAAAGCTGTCATATCACCATTTGTGTTGTGACATCACCATTTGCTTTGCAATTCAAACTGACAGCATTTTGAGATCAATCTAAGCATTTCGGTTTAAGCCATATTCATTTCCGACCGCTATGGTCTATCAATGGTTAAAGATGCTATGTCAGATTTTTGGCCCCAAACATTAAAAAATAGATTTTTTTGAGTGAATGGTGTTTCGAAGAGTATCATCCGCTCTAACGAAAAAAAAGTTTAACTTTTACTTTTAATGGTCAGGAACCATGACAAAAAAATTAAAACGTTTCTTATAAAACACAAAAAGAATTGGTCACGTGATATATTGGGTCAAATCGGCCAAAAATCTGACATAGCATCTTTAAACTGCCTCATGTCACACGAATACTTACCTCAACACTTTTCTTTGGGAGTTGTTGGTCGGCCCAATGCCTCAGCTTGATGTCGACTGTTGTGTTGAAAGTCCTGTTCGTCACAACAACAACAAAAAGTCTTCAAAACTCAAAGCTGATGACAAACTATAATATGCATTGTTTTCTTGCACTCAGCAGACACACCTCCACAAGATGTGCAACTACCATTTCAACCATTTTGGGGTTCAATTCCTTTGTAGACAATTTGACTCCCGAAATGACGGACAGGATAGGTAGGTGTATTAGTGCAATGCGCGTCCATGAAATTGTGTCAATATAGGTATATTTTATCAACATTATCACACAGTAACCGGGCGGACAAATCGCATGACAACATCACAATAATGGCAAATACAAAACAAATACCGAACCAAAAAAAACGTTAAAATTCTTCAAGAAACAATTAATATAAAACGATAAATGGCAATAACAGTGTGATGACCCGGTCTTCACTGTGTGGTTATGGCTTTTAGTTGGTGCCTTCAGCTCGGTCCTTCAACAGCGGCTAGCCACCAGCCTAGTCATTACTACATAGTGAAGACCACTTCCCCACGCTATTATTGCCCAATACATTACTGGCTATTGACTATCGATTATTGATTATTTTCCACTTACCCAGCATCCGGGGACTGGGCTGCTGGAAGGAATATATTTTCAAAGACGTAGCCAGACATCCGCTCCCAAAGCACCCTGGATAAAGCCTCTTCCCTAGAAATAAAAAAGACCCAAAACAAAAATAGATGAGTTTGTTATAATTTATGTTCTCTATTTGAGTTGAAGAAAGAAATTGACTAGAGTGGGATTTTTAACCTGCGACGCCCAGCTTTATGAGCCGATGACAATTTGTCTTTGTTGATTAGAGCAGGATTGAGTCTGTAATCTCCAATATGGTTTCGGTTGAGAATGACCAGAACTGTGTATTGAGATTGTTGCGAGATGGAGGGACCAGTTTTCTTTGGTCACATGTTTGCTGTTTGCCATTTTTTTTTTTCAAATGCAGCACAATCCTTTATGAAGTAAAGGCTGGCACCCTTTGCACACTCATGTGTTTTTTTGGGGGGACAGAAAATGGCTTCAAATCGCAAGTTCTCACAACTACCTCAATACACAGCTCTGAAAGTGACTTACCATCTCTTGGGGGGAATCTCACTAAGACATAAAACCTCGTCAAGAATTTCCCCTTTGGCTTTCTCAAATAACTCATCCTAAAAAGTAGAAAAATTTCAAAAGTAAATTAGGAATCTATACAAGTCTATGCGATAATTTGTAAGGAGAGTTTTGATTTTGTCAAATAAAATTAAAAATTTGTTATAAACTTGAGTTCAGACATACCCGGTCCAATTCTCGTAGCCTGGAGAAGTTGTTCTTCCATTCCGTTTCCAAATTAAACCTAGAAGCTGAGAAATATAAAAGAAACATTACTGAGCCTCCATGTTCTTTCAATCAAGATACGGCAATTTAAAGCTAGACTCTTCATGAATAGATTCTGAAGATTTAGAATTTCTGTTGATGCTTATATACTCTGCGGACGAATTGCATCCTACTGAAAACAGTAACTGGAAAATATAGACAGTGTAGGCCACGGAAGAGATTGGAAAAGGTTGCACTAATAAAGATATATTCTGTGAGATATTCTGGTCTATTTTTAATGTCCTGTTATACCTTTGTAAATATCAGCTTGCTGCGTGACGGAATCTTGAACCATTTTCCAGAAACAGTCAGAGACCGCAAAGCTTAGATTCTGTGTTGTCATCTGGCTTGGTTTCAAGGTACCAGACCTACAAGGAAAGAAAAAAAAACGGTTTGCGACAATAAATTAAAGTTTTAATTCTTCTTGGTCTGAACTTTGAAGATTATTTTGTTTCAAATTTTCTTTTATTTTGGGATGAAAAAAGACAAATTTTTGAGAACAGATGTTAAACTTGCAACATCCAGATAACTGTGCCGGCACTCTACAAACTGAGCTGTCTAGCCCTAATGTGGGCAGGCTCCCTATTTTGTAAATATCTTTGTTTAGGGGTGCCAGTCAGAAGCCATTTAACCTGTCACACCCGAGTTTATGCTTCAACCTGGGAAGCGGCAGCAAAGGGATCACGTTAAGGGGATGCACCTTTTGATTTAACTAAAAAAGTGAGGTTATAAACCACAATGAAAACTGACTGGATAACGTTTAAATAGTGTTCATAGATTGAGCAAAGAAAAGCTGAATCCTTGAGTCTATCGTTACTTACTTGAAGAGTGCAGAGCCCCTGAAGAAATGTTCCTCATATTGCTTTATAGTTGATATACTGTCGGTTGTATTGCCTAAGCGGGAGAAAACAAACAAGAAACTCAAGAAAAATACTCAATAAATTTCAGAACTAGTTGTGAACAATTTCATTTTCAAATTTTTTACTGTTTGGGAGTGAAATTTTATTAAGACTTCATTCATACCTTTTCCAGTCACAACAGCGAAGTACCCAAGGGCTTTCATCGGAAACAGCTTTCCTGCGAGAATCTGCTGGATCTGCATGGAGGAAAAGGATTTTTATAAAAATATACAACAAGAAATTGAATAATATTGATTTTGGGTCTGAATATACGTTTCAATTCTATTGAGTAATAAAGCTATACTTAATACCCATAGAGACAATAGGAGACTTTCCAACGCTAGGCGGCAGCAGACATACCGGGTAAATTTCCATTGTTTACGTAGTTCTGAACATGCGCATAATTCTGAGAACAATGGATTTACCCGGTAAGTCTGCTGCCCTCTATCGTCCCAGAAAGTCTCCCATTGAGATCAACTGTCTCTTCTACATACATTTCATTTATTCTGGATGCCAAAAACTCTCAGAAAACTTAATGACCATACTAGCCAAGAAACCAACGGAGTGAAGACAAGGAAGGAAGTTCCAGTTTCAGACGTGGGAGGAAAAACCCCGAGAATTATCCAAGGAAAATTCTTCAAACTTACCCTACTTGGATTGGTTGAGTTCCTCTCTGCAAGATCCACCTTAGTCAGGACGAAGATGGTCCTCTTACCCAGGGGGTCGATCTCACTCACTATATCTGTCACTATGCTCCTCTCTGCGTCTATCGCACCGTCTGTCAACATTACCCAAACAACAAATTGTTAAGGAAACATACATGATTGGTAGAGATGAGAAAATAGTTGCAGACTGTGTTCATGTTTTGTGATCAACCATAATACATGAACTAACAAACCTGTGTAAATTTGGGCTGAATCCGTTAGGCAAGTCAGGAGAAAATAGTGAAAAACCATGCACAGTTTTCAGCATGTAAACACAATGTCCTAGAGCATTCTGCTCTACCAGCCAGGCTCCTAGTGGATGATACACATACCCACATCCTTACAGACTGTGAAGAGGGTAACCTTGTTTCAGTCCCAGGAGTAGGTGTCAACACACCCCATGGTGGAAGTTGATTTGGGCCGATAGCTCAATTTAGTTGAGTGTAAACCCCCCCCCCCCCTCAAGCGGTGATGTAACGTTTTCTCTCATAATTTTGTTTACAAAATTTGATTGATGGGCTGTGCCTACCTTGTATACACAAGATGATAGCATTGGGGTTGTTCATGTACATTTTACTCAGTTTCTGGATGCTATCTTTAGTATCGGGTGCCATCCCTGTAGTAACAGTCTGCAAGACAAAAATCACAGCAATTCAAATTGTC
The DNA here is from genome assembly GCF_902459465.1 of Asterias rubens. NCBI lineage: Eukaryota > Metazoa > Echinodermata > Asteroidea > Forcipulatida > Asteriidae > Asterias > Asterias rubens. The sequence continues at coordinate 6,445,441 of NC_047079.1, read as the reverse complement.
AGAACTGAACTAGCCGTGCTAGCACCCTCTGTTGGCACAAACAGTGCCATGTAGTTGTTATAAGGAAGCAAAATGCATTTGATTTGAAAACAGTGATTAAGGACGACCTTACCGAATGACTTGAATAGTGTTGGTTGGTAAATTACTCGTTGTGATCCGAGTATATGCCTGTGATTTTTTGCACAGAATTTGGGAAAGTACTGAGTACCCAGTGCTAACACACATCGGTGTAAGGGTAACAAGTATAACCAAATAATAATGAGAGTTACTTATATACGTTTGACAGTTATAAAGACACCCCACAGAGTTTTCTTATTTTTCCTTTAAATGTACTATTTTCTTTCATTTGTAAACTTACCTTACTTTTTATCCTTCCGCCAATCCAGTTCATCTTAGAATCGTTTATTTATGCACATTAACCTGTTTTCACGTGCGCCCTCACATGCCTCATAGTCACATTTTCACTCACTTTCAAATTATGTTCACGAGAGACAGCGCCATTATAACAGACTCTCTCCTCTCCTATTTTCCAGAATAAATAATTGTGAACGGCAAAGCTATTCTCCTCAGTATCCCTTCTTATCGACTCTAATAACATCCTGGTCACATACGAAAACAAAAAACAGTAACAGAGAATCATATCAAAGGAGTCTGGTGACTGTCTCATTTATTTACTTACACTGATGATGCCAGGTAGATCGACTAGAACCATCCGTTGTATACCAGGTCCGCGGACACTCAGAGAGATCACCTACAGGAAAGTTTACAAACAGAGTTTCAGGAAGTAAAGTATACACTGTCTTCTCTACTCAAAATCATAACTCAAAACAAAAAATGTGCAAACAAAAGTGAATGGCCCGACACTCTAACCATAGCAGAGTCGTTTTCAAGGGCTGAAGCCTAGACTACACTACAGCCCTCGAGAAAGAATCTGCTAGGGTCAAAACATCAAGGCGCAATTTCATAGAGCTGCTTAAGCAAAAAATGTTGCCTAAGCAAAAAACCTAGCTAAGTAAAATCAGATTACCGGCCAAGACTCCACTCAATTGTTATGCTAAGTAAACAGCAGCTAGATACCAGTCACAAACAATGTATATGGCATACAATTTTGGGCAGTAACATGTGTAAAATAAGCAAGCTGTTTTCGTGCTTAAGCAATTTCTTTGCTTAAGCAGCTCTTTGAAATTAGCCCCTGGCCATTAACTACTTTTTGAAGCTAAACCATTGGTCCCTTTGATTGGTAAGCACTTTGCAACAGCTAATTCTATTTACTCAAATTTTACTATTTCTTACATCTGTGCTGATGGTCTGCCCTTGTTGTACACTGTTCTTCATCCTCAATTCAATCTCCTGCCTCAACGCCTTAAGCTGGTAATCACAAGATTGGAAACAAAACAAGAATGCCATCAAAATCCATCCCCTGAATTGTTGACTTCATTTTTTGAGAAACATAAAATAAACAAATACAAATTTTCATCCTCAAGTTAACTATTTATCTGAAAAATTTGTTTCCTTAAAGGCACTGGACACGGTAGGCAATTGTCAAGACCACTAAGCCTACTTGGTGTATCCCAACATATGAACAAACAAAAAACCTGTGAAAACTTGAGCTCAATTGGTCATTGAATTTGAAAGAAAATATTGTAAGAAAATAACCCTTGTTGCACAAAATTGTGTGCTTTCAGATCTCAAGTCTTTCAAGTATTCAAATTTGATACTTCAGAGGGAGCCGTTTCTCACAATGTTTTATACTATCAACATCTCTCCATTTCTCTGTAACAAAATAAGTTTAGATGCCAATATATATTTTGAGTCATTACAAAGCATTCCCAGTGCCTTTAAAGACTTTTTGTGAAATTTTTGATTTGGTAAACTTTGGTTTCCAACGAAAGATATTTTCAAGATGTAGTTACCTCGGTCTCCTTGGAGAGGTCAAACTCCCTGTTGCTGTCTTTGAACTGAGCGACGTGTTGAGGTCCCTCGCTCAATGTGACCTTGACTGGTGACCTCGTCATCATCTCACCTGACCCCCTGAAAAGGAACATGTCAAAGTTAATTGTAAAAGGAGTGTAAACTTTGGTAAGAAAAAATGTGTTGGAATTGTTGATTCACAGAATTGGGTTTGAATCCTTGCCTGGTCAGCCCAGTGCCCTTGAGCAAGGCACTTTTTTCATAATTGCTTCTCTCCACCCAACATCTTTATTCCACGTACTGCATCTCTTTGGAACTCCTTGCCTGGTGCACATTTCATTCCATCCTACAATCTCGACTGTTTTAAAAGGAATATCATTTCCTACCTTCAGCTCCCCCCCCCCCCAAAAAAAAGAAGTTCTTTTCACATTAAATAATCACTTCTTGTAGCCCCATACCAATAGTGGCTTTTTATTTAGCCTTGTTTGGGGTGAACATGCATACAAAAAAAGGGGATGAAAAAGGGGGAAAATGGGTACAAATGGTAGCGGCGAGAGCAGGGGAGTTTCCTGCAATTGACTGCCATCCTGTTCAGGGGGAATATACATATTCTCAGCCATTTTAAGCCAATGACCATGATGACACCAGATATAAACACCAGCCTGATGGGGCCATATTGTCTCGGGAAAAACTTTGTGTTCTGATTTGTCGGGAGATCATGAATACCTCGGGAAAATCCTTGCTTGAGCGATCATCTCCAGCACGCTCGTCTTTCCAGCACTCTGGTCTCCGACAACAACGACCTAAAAAAGAAAGAAGTCACAATCAAATATAAAGTGTGAAGCTTGCATCACACAGACGTGAGAGAGATTGGCTGTTTGCAGCTTGGTCAGCCTCGACACAGTTTATTTCTGTTTCAGAAGTAGATCAAAGAGCGGATTTCTTTATGTGAAGAAAATATCAGCTACTTTTGTCATCATGCAGACATAAAAAAGATAACAATCTGAGATCCCTGTGTATCTCCTAAGGCGCTTACTCTTGGAAGATGATCTTGCATCTGGTATGAGTCGTCGAAGCCAACTAGCTCATCCAGAACCTCAGAGTACATGTCAATCAGCGACATCTGCAAAACAAAAATATTTAACAAATAAGTTCTGCATGAAATTTGAAAGGTTAAAAATGAAATGTTCACATTAGTATTTTTGTTGTAAATTGCCTTCATTTTTCAAAAATGGGTAAACGTTCAAATTGGATCTCACAAGTCTAACATGGGATGTTTGAAAACAATGATTGTGTAAACCTGATGAACTTTGACCTTAAACTGCCTTGTTATTTCATGCATATGTTGTCTTTAAAAATTGACTAATGTTGGCTGTTTTCTTTAATGAAGGAGCGCCCTCAAACACGCTTGTCCTTGAGAGAGTGCAATATAAATACAATCAAGTACTATTACTAATATTTAATATTGTTGTTGATGTTTACCTTCTCTTTGCGAACCCTGGATTGTTTGTCTCCCCTAAGTAGAAGAGACTTCTTCAGTCGTCTGTTGTCCCTCTCCAATCGCTCAATCTCTCGTTGATACCTCAGCTACGAAAAAATAATAGCAGAGGCAGCTCATATACATTGCTTAATCACACTCAAGGGTGTCTCAATTTAGTAACGGAGAATAAACGTTTCTCCAGCCGACCAGTTGCTTACGACTGGTTCAGATCCTGCAATGAATTAGTTGTAAAACAAGAAAATAAAGCTCACATGGCGACAAAGTTTTCAGAATTGGAAAGAATACTCTTGGGGTGCTGTTATGACCTGGGGGGGGGGGGGGTTCGCAATTTACAAAGAAATTGTAAAAAATTAATGTGCCCATATGATCAATTTATCACATCTTCAGGACTTTACCTGTGTTTCTAGGAACTCCTCTGTTGCTTTTTCAAGCTTGTCTTTATCGGACGCCTGAAACATTCAACAACAAAATAAATCAACGGTTAGTTCTTCCACTTTAAGAGCTCATTTTTGTTATCACATTTGTCAATTGTTTGTAACGTAACTGTTGTGCGGAGCCATGACTGGGTAATCGTGACTAACGAATTAACAAAACAGACTTACTCCTAGTGGAACTTTAGGTAATCCAGTAGACTTGTCCTCAGTCCCTACATCAGCTTGTAAAGAGGATAGCGTTACTTGTCCCTTTTTTCCTAAAACAAAGAAAACAACTGGGATTTAAGTCACCTGTAGGTAAGTGGACCTTGGTAGGCAAGTGAGTAAGTTAAGGGCCATGTCCTATGAAGCAATTTACAGGCGACCAGGCAATCTCCAAGAAGAAATGCTCACATCTTATATTTGAAGACAATTTTCTAAGTAAATAATTCTCTATTAAATACACAAACATTATGCTACTGAATTTGTCTACTCAGTGTAATAATAATACTAATACTGGAATTTCATACAGCTAAAGTATCTACCAATAAGGTACTCAAGGCTTTAGAACAAATATAAACTGGAGAGAAAAAAGTTTAGTTAAGAGTCAAATTTATGCAGCACCATGTTTACAAGGTGCTGTGGCCTGCAACACTCAGCAGCTACTGGCTTGCAAGCCTTGCATTTCCCTCTTGGAGGGGCACAGCAATTTTCCTCTGGGGAACATGTAAATTTTTAAAGAAAACTTGCAAGTGCCACCACAGCAAAGGCACAGTACAGCAATTGCTGTGGGTGTTGTAGGTTAATTCGAGGCCTGTGTTAGGGTTTCACCAAATACTTGCTCTGAACTCAATCACTGCACTGCTATCAAGCATCACACGTTTTTTTGCCGTGCAATTAAAATTGCTGTGGGTGCCTTAGGTTATGTCAAGGCCTGGGTTGGGGTACAAATATTTGCTACAAACTGCACCCATGTCATGCATCCATTTGTGTTTTCGTCAAAAGAATTCCACAAAATTACCTTTAAAACTTGTGATATTTTCTCTGCCTTCTGGCAACCCTTGGTACATGAACTCAAACATGGGATCTGCGATAACATAGAAGGGATAAAATAAAGACGCAACAAAAACCAAAAATTTAAGGGGTGTGGTTTTGTCATAATTTGGATGAAAATAAATTGAAGGTAGAAAAAAGGGGGACATATATGTGTAGATTATCATTTGAGTTTCCTTGTTATCTGATTTCATGGTTTAAACAAATCATGATTGAAATATCTGTTTAATTAATTTTTTTTTAAATGTTAGTAAAAAATTAAGGATGGATTACGCTGAATGTTAAAGGGTCTATGTAACTTGTGTAGGACAAAAAACACAATGTCCACAAATTTACACTAAACTTGCACAGTTTGAAGATAATGATGGTAGAAAGCTTCCCTGAAAATATTACGTGCTGAGGTGCTGTAGTTTTTGGGAAACGAGTAAAACAATGTCATGAAAATAATTTTCGTCTCATGAGACAAAAATTATTTTACTCATTCACAAACATATTTTCATGACATTGTTTTACTAATTTCTCAAAAAGTACAGCACCACAGTAAGTAATATTTGAAGGGAAGCTTTCCACTATCATTATCTTCAAACCCTGAAAGTTTAATGTTAATCTATGGACATTTTTAAAAAGTACCCAAATCCTTTAAACTGAACTCCACCAGGGTTATCTATATTATCCATTTTATTTTTTTTTATGAATTTTTATTTGGCAAATGGCCTCCATGTAATTCCTTGCCTGAGAAAAGTGAACTGTTGTGGTTAAATATACCAAAATTTCAATGCATCTTGGAAGGCAGAGAAAATACCAAACCAAATGTGAAAGCGAAGAAAGCGTTCACTTGTCTCCAGTTTTGTCTAAACTGTGAACCAGCTCATACGCAACTGTTAAACTTTGCGTCACACACACCTTGAGGCATTTCAGGCATCCATGAGCGGACCGTGTCCTTGGTGGGCATGGTGCCCTTCAGCCAACCCTTATCGGGTAGATGAATGTGACCGGCGAGTTTCTTCATCTCTGCAACAGCGTGACGGAAGGTGGCGTTGTCTGGGGTGTACTTCTCCATCCATGAGAGATCAGGGAGCTTGTCTATCCAGGAGTTATACGTCTGTTGAATACAAAAGAAAAAAAAGAAAAATCCAGCAGGTAACTTTTTCTAAAAGCTTGCAGAAGACTCTCTGCCCTTCCTTCCTTCATTTATGAAAAGTGCAGCCTCACATGTGTGAGGATAAGATGCACTGCATGCTGCGCATTGCTCCAAGTAAAAATAGCCGGAAATGCTGTCAAGTGCAGCAACATCCCAGATAGTGCAAGTAAAAAGTGTTGGATTTGAAGAGCTACTTTGGCACGGTGGATGAACCCTTAGCGCAAGCTTACACAAACCTGTTACTAAACTTCAGAGAGATAATTTGATGTTTAAAATCTCACCGACTTGAGGGTGACTCCTCCGGCAACAGCGCCACCTATCACCAAGTATCTAATCTTAAAGACCTTCAGCAGCGATCGCACACGCATCATGGATGACATCGCCCTCATGTTTGAGTCATTGAGATTCACTCGTGGACGAACGCAGAGATACATCTTGGAGAACCCGGAATAATTTGCAGCTTGAATATTGATGAGGTTTCTTGAACTCGGTAGAAGTCGGAGAGATACTGTTGTTGGACTGCTCGACAGGGTTGCCTTGGTAACATGATGATCTGGCGCCCTCTTGTGAACAGCCAGTCTCAGTTGCTGCCCACATTGTTGGCTGGGAATTTAACACAAAAATAAAATTCCAAATGAGAAATCTGAATGTATTTTAAAAAGTTTCAAATCCACCCAGATTGCTGACGGATTTCGCTGAACAAAAAAAATGTTCCATCACCTAGCTCTCACGCCACATTGGTGCGTCAGACTGCAATGGTAGTACCATGGAGTACAGTCAATTACAATTTACAGTGAGTAAACAAATAGTTTGGTTTATGAGTAGGCCTACCCGCGTAAGTAAAGTATTTTTTATGAAATGGGCAGAAAAAAACAAAAAACTGCTTTCACAGGTTTTTTTATCAACACTAACAGTCACTGATAACACAATATTCAATAAAGCAACAAACAAAAAGGTGTGTCCAAAAGTATTTGAATATATAATTATATTTAATAAGACTAGAAAGTTTTAGACCACCCCCCCCCCCCCCCCCCCCCCCCCCCCACTCCCCACTCCCCAACACAAAACTGTCACTCATTCAGATGTGCACAAATTCACCATCAAAACTTACCCGAACTTGCCCGACAAAACTCTTATCATCTTGCTCACTCTTGAAGCACAAGTACACTCTTAAAATAAGGCCAATATTAAACAGAACTACTCTGGCAAACAAAAAGCCCTAAACATATCAATCTTTGTCACCGAATTGCCGAAATAAGGAGACGGTTCAAGGTGAGGTGATGAAATTTTCGACGGGAAATTACCAAAACCCCCGGATGGTCAAGTTCCTGGTATCATTTATCAAGAATTCGGATACCTTTTAACTCGGCCTACTGGCAGGGGAACAGACTAAGCATATTGCCAATATTTTTGTGATTTAATTTTAAACCATTTATTTAACCATAAATACAAAATATTTTTCTTATTTTCTATTACTTGTATGTCCAAAAGTATTTTTTTAATTACGAAAGTAATTTTTTTCATAATGATTAACATTTTAACTTTCTACCTCGTTCATAATAAAAGATGGCTGCGCCCTCTATGCTGCGCCCCCCTGAGATCATTGCAAGTGGAGTAGTTTTGTATCAACCAATGAATGATTCTTGATTGATGATCTTTGTCGTTTATTTCAGCCTGTAAATTCATGTTAAAGAGTAAGTGGCCTGTTTTCCCATAATTATTTGTTTAAATCACTGTCTTGGAATGGTGAATTTGAGCCATCGACAGTCACAGTGTCCAGAAAATGATAAGCAAACAAAATAAACACAACACAACCTGCGCGCTGTGGCTTTGTAATTGGGAGTGTGCATGGATGGATTGGAATGGCCAACCAAGCCTTCTTCTTCTTCTTCTTCCTTTAAAGTGCTGCTTCAGAAAATTTGAAGATTACCGCACTGTGGCTGGGCGCACGCGTGAAACCATGGGGCCGTAAGCCAATCAGGTGCAAAAATATACATGGGGATGGTGCAAGTAAAAACTGGCCAGCCTGCCCGCGTCGCTCATAATTTTTTTTTTTTAAAGCCGTCAATTTCCTCAAATAAAGTTGCCCTTTTACCATTCTAATCCAAGGAGAAAATTCTTGGTGCTCTTGCCCTTTCAAAAACGAAGCATACAGAAGTACAGGCCTGATGGGTGATAAATGGTTTTTGATAACAACATTTCCTTACCATATTTATTTAAAAAAAAATTTAACCCATATATTTACCAACATATTTTCTTACCATTTCATTTTTATTATTATTTAACTCCACAGGCTGAGAATACCCACAGTGTCTAGATCTTGACAAACAATGTTTCAACCAGCCAGTCAACCCGAGATAATTCGTAGCAACCAAAAAGACCAATTCTATGTGGATTTCCTTCGCAACTCTTTGGCAGATATATGTCAGTCACTTGCAGGTAATCAAAATTATCAAGGTCCAAGGACAGTCACGTCAAGTGGCTGTAATGATTAATATTGATATTTCAATCGAACAAAGATTTATGACTCTGAATATGACTGATTTTCTTTGTCATTCATTACAACCCACTAAAACCCAAATTATCTTATTTTTAAAGTTTTGTTCTGATTCCCTGATTACTAATAAATGAGTAGGCCTAAACAAGATTATTCTTTATCAACAAAAATAATTAATTAATAGTGGAAATCAAATTAGCTCTTTTCCCAAATTGATATACATTTTAGTTCTTTTCAGCTACTTTTTCTCAATTTCGCACTCTAGATGATATCTATTCTCTAAATAATCTAGTCTTAAACGTAAAAGAGTGGGGCTAGCTTTCCAATGACACTGCTGTGTAAGAAATAAACTATCTTGCTTCTTTTTTTCAGGACCTAGAGTATGGGCCAGATGGAGAAAGGAACTTGATGTTCTCGGAGAAGTCTTATACTTTGGTCTGACAACAGTCGCAGGTCAATATTCCAAAATTAATGCATCATCACGCAACTCATTTAGGTCCTAATGAAAAATAATTATTCAAAAATGCAAATCACTCTGATTTTCTTATTTGAAATTGAATAATATGTTAGGGATAAATAATATTATTTCTGTTTTATCCAGACAGAAAAACCACAGACGTTATTTCTCTGGCGGGATATAAACCCGTGGCTATTGCCATTCTAAAGCATTTCCCCCTATTTTCTCAATAAGTAGACACTGTATTCAACTGAAAATTTCACAGGTGACTTTTGTTGTATGTTTTTTGATAATCTTGCCAACAAATCAGCATTAATATTGACCAAAAAAACAAACAATGACCCTATCTTTAAAATTAAAGTAACTTTAAGAGATTTGGTAAATTTGTTGCAGGGTATCAGACGCTAGGAGAAGAGTATGTGAGCATTCTTCAGGTAGATCACGCACAGAGGGCGGTACCAAACATCAAGGTAATTATTATAATCACCAAGAAAGACATTGATGAGAAAAATGAAATCAGGATTTCTCCTTTTAACAATTGTTGCCAATTGTCAGATTCATTTATTTGAGGACAAATTTCTGATGAGATTGAGATTGCAGACAGACTTAGAAAAAAAAAACTGTTGACCAAAATTAACAGCACGCCAGATAAAACAATGGGAGACTTTGGAACGCTACATGGCAGCAGACTTATGTAGTTCTGAACATGCGCACAATTCTAAGAACGGTGGCTTTACCTGGTAAGTCTGCTGCCACTTAGATGCTCTGAATAAAAACCATCTTTCCTTCAAGTGAACTTTTGTGTTCTTAAAAGAAAATGGAATTACAGGAAACTAATAAATCACAGGTATTGTTGTTTTTCAAATCGCATGTCCGATTATCCCCCAACTTCTATATTTCAGAGACGATTGGCTCTTGTACTAATGTACTCCTGCTCGCCCTACCTCCTGGACCGGTTGCTTGCTTACATTCCAAAGCTCTTGGAAACCGACAGAGCAGCGGAAAGAATAAGTCCAGAGCGACGACAGAGAATTTCCAAGATGATTCCTGTATTGAGACACGCAGTAGCCATCATCCAGAGGACCCACATGGCCCTATTTTATCTCAGAGGGGTGTTCTACCACTTAGCCAAACGATGGACTGGAATACAGTATGTGAGTGTGACACTGGTAGTTAAAATAAGATTACAGAGGGGCTAGATATTATTTTTACCCCCTTAAAGAAAATGGAGTAGCCCTACTCCATTGTCCCCTCATGAAACACCAGAGCTTGAGTTCAGTGGTCTTAAGTGCTCAGCCAGTTGTATTTGCATTGGTAATCTATTTCTGCTTAGCAGGAGCTTTATGAAATCAGTCCCAGATGAGTGAAATATAACTGGACTTTTTTATCACACTATTACACTATTGTAATTGTGATTAGGTATACACATTCAAACCGGGGACCTATAACAAGAGGACAATAGGGTCCACGGTTCGGGAAAGGTCCACAGTTGAAAAACATGTACAAAATCAATGGGAGATGTTGCAAAAAAGTTAAAGAGTATGAACTAAAGAGGGACAATAGGAGGTCCCCGGTTGCAGGCATATATCAGCTTGTGTGTGTGTGTGTGTGTGTTGTCTTTTCATTTGGCCTTTGATACAGACTCTGCTAGGGTAGAAATGTCAGCACATTACCAATCTTTTTAAACATTGTTATTTACAGTTATTGGTGCGCAGAGGTCCAGGCTATGGTAGTATGAAACCAAGCTTCAAGGTCTTAGCCTGGTTGTCATTAATTCAGCTCACAGCAAGTCTTCTACACTCACTGTACAAGATAAAAGCAGGACAAGGAACAGTAACGACTGGAACTGAGACTACATCTGAATCTGACCTCAAAAGGTACTAGCAAATCAGAACAGGCAAACTCTTAAATGCACGTATTCTATCTTTTGCATCTCTGTGGGGACATTCTTTGTTTTCTTTTCCCCTGTAGTTAAAGAACCTCCCATAGACTTTGTACACAAATTTGTGGAGCACTCCCGTCTTTAGAATTCCGTTTGTGTTCCCTTTTTTCTGTTTTGTTCTCGATCTCCATACGGTAGTGAATATAAAATCAGAATTATGACCGTATTAAGTTGATACACATTTTCAGTTAGTTCAACAGTAAACTCAGTTATTTAAAACCTACTGGCTATCCAGGCAGTCGCGGTGGTCTAGTTAAAGACATCTGCTCTGTAATAGCAAAGGTCGTGAGTTTGAATCCTGGCCGAGTCATATGCCTGTGATTTTTTTTTTCACAGAACTCAGTAAAAGTACTGAATACATAGTGCTTACGTAGGGGTAAGACCAAATAATATTTAAAGTTCCTTTATTCGGTTGTTATTTTAAGAGTGGTGGAAGACGGCAGAGGAACAAACCCCGCCCTGCGCTGTCCCCTGTGTCTGGAAACAAGGCGTAACTCAACTGCCACACCCTGTGGGCATCTCTTCTGTTGGGAGTGCATCACCGAGTGGTGTGCCACAAAGGTAAGTTTTTTTTTGAGTCGGCACACCTAAATCTCTGCATTTGAAATCAGGTCACAATGAAATCGGGCCACATAAAACCAGAGATGTAGCAGAGATAGCGTGTCGTGGCCTAGCGGTTAAAGAGAACCGACCCAAGCTCTGGTGTTTCTGAGTGTGTGTTCGTCGATTCCTGGTTGTGGCACTTGTGCCCCCTTGTTTACAAGTTTCCTTGGGCATGCGAGCTACATCCTCAGTTTCATCCTTGATTTTTTTAACCAGAAATATATAAATACTCCAAATAATAATGCAATTCTTTGGTTAAAAATGTATATTATGGTTTGGTTACAGGCTGAATGTCCTTTGTGTCGGGAAAAGTTCCAACTGTCGAGACTCATTTACCTGCAGAATTTTGATTCCAGGTAAAAGCAAGTCACTTGTTTTAATCTCTAGTATTTTTGGCTAAAGACCCTCCCATATCTCCCAAAACACTCCACTCTTTTGCCAAATCAACACCCAAGTGTTTGGATCAAACAAGTAGTCTGTTTCAAAGCAATTGTTAATAGTGCCTGTAGTACTATGTCCAACAAAGTCGGACTTCACGAATTGCATTTGAGAGAATTCTGGACTGCAGGAGTTGTTGAACAATATTTATTAGTAATGTTAGCCAGTTAAACTACTGATACATTATACTTTATATTGGTGAAAACTCTTCAAAGTATTGACAGACAAAAAAGTTCAAGTTGTGCGTATATATATTTATTGATATAAACTTATATAAAGATTATTTGTATAAATTTTATATTATACTTTACGGAATGTCTCGTATTTGATTTAAGGCAATATAATTTGGTAAATTTTTCAACAAAAGCAGTAAAGGAATACAAGTTATTTTCAAGTAAATAAAAGCAAAAGTAAATAAAGTAAAAAGAAATGCACATGAAATTAATTTTTGTTATATTCAGATATCAAAATACAAAAGAAGAAAAAACTCACTTAGAATAAAATTGAGGTTGCTTCCAAAGAATATTTTGCTCAGTTCTTGAATATATACTTCTATTAACGTACTTTTAAGTTTGTTATAAAGAATATTTCATTTCAAAGTGATACATAGATACCCGTACAAGAGTGCTGTTTTACAGTATTTATAGATTCTTCACATAAATCGGAAGAATACTTCTGTTGATTACAGGAATTCAAAATAAACAAATCATGATAAATAAAAATAATAAATTTGATTTTAAGATATGAATATGATTAGACCTATTATTTGTTCTTCTTCTGATGCATTTGTGGCATGGTTCAGGGTACAATGGTCATATTACTATTGGTATAGTTTTAAGTGTAGGACCAAATTACAAAGTCTAACCGAGTACAAATTCAAAAATTTGTTAATTCCCTGATGTTTTATCCCTGGCAGTCTTTGAAATGCCATGCCATTCATTTTTGCATTTATACCATAGGTCCTTTTGGTTGGTAAGCAGGTTTGCAACTGCCAATTTCCATTTTCCCATGAGTCCATGTGTTTGCAAAGCTTACACATACCTTTGCTTACAGCAACAAAATTATGGACTGGATGAATATATTCACAGAATACAAAGGCGAGGTTATTTTCAACAGGTGCACTAAATAAATACTGCATAGAACGTAAAAGGGTTTTGTACATACCACAACATTTCTCAACAGGAAAAAGAATAGCAAGTTATCAAACTTACAATCGGGGAAAAGATATGACTGTAGTTTGTACACAATTTGGGAAAATTTCTGGCATTGGTTGTACAGTAACAGATTGTGCCACAGCGACCGAAAGACCTTAATAATGGGCTGTATAAAGAGAAGGTACACATTTGGTAATTGTCAAAGATCAGTCTTCTCACTTGGTGTATCCCAACATAAGCATAAAATAACAAGCCTGTGAAAATTTGAGCTAAATTGGTGTACCTTCCCTTTAAATAGTTCAAGTAATTCAAAATGGGGTCTATACAAACTTGTACCTTTAGTAACAAAAAAATGAGGGCTATAACAAAACTGCAGACAAAATTCTATACAAATATGGTGTATAGTAATAAATTCTGTTAACTAAAGTTAGTACAGCCATTTAGAAGAAAATGTTAGTAATTGTGGGAAATAAACGAACCAGGGGTGGATTTCAAAAAGAGTTAAGACTAGTCTTATCCCAAGTTAGGACGAGTTGCACATCCTAACTTAGACTTTGCCTTAAGTTTTTAATAACTCCTAGGACTAGTCCTACGTTGGGACTATCTTTGGACTATCTTTGTTAGATCAACCCCAGAGATCCTAACTGTGCATGTGGAATATGGTGTCACAGTTCATCGCTAAACACCTGTTAAAGGTTGTGCACTACATTACAAGTGGTTGTCGCTCCTCATCAAGGTCTTGAAATTCAGGTGGGTCCCCCACGCTGTAGACGACAAAAAGCGCAGACGTAATCGCAGCCAAGAAACTGAATCCACTCGCAAAGAGGACTATCGTTATCTTAGTACCTGTGAGAGAGATGAGAGCGCCTAAGATGGCCGACACGAACATCTGTGCTAAGAAAGTGATGCTAGCGAGACAGGCAACGTCGGTGCCCAGACCTCGTTTGGACCGCGCCAGGTCATTCATGTTCTGCCATGGACAAACAAAAAGAAGGATTATACTAAAAAATAATTATTATTATGTAGTTCTTACTTCTGAGACAGAATTTTTTGTTTTAACATCAACCAAAGGTTTTCAAAAAATGAAATTGTACTAATACATATCAACTTATCAATATGGTAAATGTAGTTCGGTGATTCACACAAGTTAATTTTCAAATTACATACCTTGTAGCTGTCGTGATAATCAGCCAAAAGGCCATAGGGCAGAGTGGTGACAGTTGCAAACATGACCCCTGAGGTCACATTCAGGGCAAGGGTCGCAGGGATACTGTCACTAAAGATGGCCATACATCCCACACCAACAGCGTATATGGTTTGTCCCAAGACATAATTTGTGCGAGGTGCTATGTAAGAAGATAGCTTGTTCAATAAAGCTAGAACAAAACAAAACAAATATCATATAGTAAGGTTTGTGGTCACACCATGTAATGATAATCTCTAATCGAGTATATAATAATAATAATAACCTTATTTCTATAGCGCCCAACACCTCCAAAAGAAAGTCTCTAAGTTGGGGTGGTTCAGATAAGAGTTGTTGGTTTCAACTCGACGTTTTGATCAGTATGCTCTGATCTTCTTCTGGAGAAAGCAGAAGAAATCCTACTTATAACAAGCATCGTTATTTCACCCAGAGTTTCGCTTTTGTCGAAGTGAAGTTGTTTGGATAATGGTTGAACAATGACTCACTTGCATAGACGATCACCGATCCAGAAAATATTACCATTCCCCAACATCCCATCTGGACACCGTCGTCGTACAAGTTTCGTTTCTCAGAACCTTCTGGAGCTGTAGGACTTCCTGAAAGGAAAAGAAAACAACGCTTTCAATAAAAAAAAATCTACAAGAAATGTTTTTATTGTTCCAAATCCATCAGTATATCTTCTTGGTATCAGTGGTCGCAGGTTGGCATAGTGGTATCTTTCCTTGCCTTCCACCTCTAAAACCCGCTTCAAATCCACAAGGGGGCACTTTGTGGATTGGGTTTTCAGTCCCGACCTAACTGAAAGGGTTTCCCTAGAATAACTCTCTGAGGTTTTTCTCCCGCCTAAAACTTAAACTTCCTTCCTTGTCTTTTCTCCATACACGGTTCTTGGCTAGTACAGTGATTAAGTTCGCTTTTCTGTCTGTGAGTCTATCCTTGGCTTCACAACCAAAATAAATTTAAAACAAAATGAAGCAATTAATAACATAAAGTGCCTTGCTCAAGGACACACTGACCAGGCCAGGCCAGGATTCGAACCCTCATTCTGTAAATTAGAGAACTTTGGTGTACCTCCCAAGACCTTTGGGTGACAACTCAGTATCAAGCCATTCTTATAAGGCGACTGAACAATGTTTCTAAAAACAAAGATTTAATTAACACTTAGAAACATTTTGTCTTGGTATCTAGGAAAAAAATTGAGGGAGTAAAAAAGGAAGTAACCAGAATAAATGTAGTGAAAATCATGCCTGATTTACCTTTATACACCACCTCTGCCATATAGTCCGTGTAGAACAGAAAGATGGACACCAGAGCTGACCACCCGATGAAATGATTCAGGCACAGCCATCGTAACTCACTAGGCATCTTAACAATAGACATCAGAAGCTTTCCAGCCGAGACCGTCTCCTCCTTCGATTCGAATTCCGAATCTTCCCAATCGTCCATTCCTGACCCTGACGATGTCGACGTCGACGGATACTCATCAACCCTTGACGTCGAGGCACTATTGATGTTGGATTCCGTTAAACTCTTTCCATAACTCTGCTCTTTGCTGTTGATGCTTCTGGCTGGACTCGAAACAGCTGGATCTAGACTACCCTGCGAAGTGAACAAGGAGTCGTAGCTCAATTGCTTTCTCTTGCTGGCTGCTTTCGGTACGCCGCTGTCAAATCGTTGGTATCCGTTCCTTTCTTGATTCACTCTGTCTTTTTTAGGGGCTGGAGGCAGTGGTTTTTCTTTGATGCTGAAGAGGGTAAGCGTGAAGCATGTGAAACAGACGATGCAATTGAAGAGGAACACTACTCGTAACTGACTACCAAGGGCTTTGCCCATGGCGTTCGATTCCCAATCAATACCATTAAATATATAACCTGCCCCAGCACCAAGACCTATCAAAGAAAAAAGAGCATTTACAGTCAATAAGTTCTGTAATAACTTGGTGTGAACAGTGAACAGTAGCTACAAAACTGAATTTTAAAGTGTTCCTTCAATTGTCGAATTGTTCAAGAGTTGTTTATTATGGCTTTTGTGTGAGTGTGTGTGTGTTTAATACAAACTTACAAAACATAACTGGTATAATTCAGTCACTAGTGCACATCTTTCTCCTTCAGGCCTGTGAGTGAATAGAAGAGGGTCCTAATTTCCTCGGCCTTTGACCTTGAAAAATTCCACCTCTACTAGTCACTCACAAGGGTGCATAGACATGCACATACGGATGCCATTCCAGGCCTTGCTTTAGTTTTAGAGACTTCTTCCAAAGAATTCATAATCAGAGACGTTAAACCTTAGACGTTTTTCCAAAGAATTCATTATCAGAGACATTAAACCAATATATGCTTGGGAGTTTGTCGAGTTCCTTGACGGGAAGATCATCTAAACGAACAAACCCTAAATACATACCTCCGAGGACAGCTCTGATGTTCAGACCCTTGTCGACATCTGCCAGGTTACAGACGTCGATGATGTAGGACTTGGAGGGACTGTCACAGGAATCTGCACAAAAGTCCAGAATGACGACACCAATCACCGTCAGTATCAGTCCAACTTGATGATCTGTCCACAGAAATTTAAAAAATTTATTAGAACATTTTATTCTAATCAACAAAATTGTGACAGAATGTTGAACCACTTCAGATTGGTATTGTGAAAATTTGTCAGAAAAGATTAGTTTTCAGAACTTTTTAGACCTTTGAACTTGAGTAATCTTTTCCCTTATCATTGCCAGAATAAAACCCTGACTTGACAAAGAAAATACAACAAAGGTTGTCATAATTGGCACTGCGATTTACTGAACTTCGGCCCTTACAAAATAACCCCCCAAAAGAATATTACACTCGGGTTTTCCAACACCTGTTGTCCCTCTATGTTTTGTCCCACCTTAGTAGATCTACTAAGGTGCGACAAAACAGAGCACGGTAGGTGCGTGCCTGTGCTCGCTTCACAATTTGAGATGTACAATGTATCAATTTTATTTCTGTCAGCCATCCAGCTGGCATCAAAAACTTGATTTTCTTCCGTCCGCTGTCCAGAAAAAGTGAAGTGGTAAATAGCCAGCATTTCCAATCATTCAGATGCTCACCAGGAGTAACATCACCAGCCAATAACCCCAGATCCCTCCCATTCAGAAACAGTGTGAAGCCAATGATGACACCAACACACAACACAAGAATGAAAGGTCGTCTTCTCCCCCAGAAGCATCGGCAACGATCGCTCAGCGTTCCAATCACCGGTGATAAAAAGAAACCCAACGTCGGACTCAGCAGCCACGTCAAACTATAGAGGGAGTTAGGTAGACCCATCTGTAACAACAGTGGTATGACTAAGGCCGTCTCCATCGCATAACAGAACTCGATCCCAAGGACCACCAAGTTCAGGCTGATGAGTTGCCATAGCGATCGTTTTGGGCGATCAGTTTCTGTGTCCTCCGGAACTGGAATAATATCTCCTGTTGGGAGGATGGCGTCTGAGGTGGATGTCCAGCTTAGTGTGGAATCCTTTCGGCTTCGGTGGGTTTCACCCCTCGACTCTCCTGATAAACCAGGAGAAGAGGTGGTACTGATTGTTCTTGTCCGTGAGAAAGTCCGGGTTCTAAAGTCAAATAGATATATATTTTTAGGTTCTTTCTGGTTTCCAAATATATTAATGGATAATTTTCCGTATGGCGCCACCACTTTTCCACTCTGACAATAAATAAAAAAAGGGATATCTCAGTCATTGAGGTAAATTAGATACTATATTATTTCATATCGAATGAAAAAGTGGTGGCGCCATACGGAAACTTTTCCAAATAATCAAGCACAAATAAAAATGCATTCAAGACTTTTGTCCCAACATGTCCAACTGTCCCAACCAAACTCCTAAAGAGCTTGATGACTATTGGAAGGAACCAATGATAGGATATGGGGTCACAAAGGCATAAACCTAAACAATTTCCCCCATCAATCGTAAGTAAGTAAGTAAGACTAGAGACTAAAGCAAGTAGGACTGAGTCACCTCAAAAGGCAAAGATTATTGGGGATAAAAAAAGGTCAACTTACCTCATTTTAACCAGTCGTTTCCAACACCAGCCACACACAAAAATATGGGACTACTACTGTCTACTACAGGGCAGTGTACTGGCTAATGCTGGTGCTGGCCTCCCTTCGACCCCAAGTTGGGACGGAACAACGACACGAGGGCACCAAAAAGAAGTCAATTGCGAAGCTTCTATAATGCATGACGGTAGCTGTAGATAGCATAAGCTGATCAACTAAATCGAGTGTCTTGCAAAATGAGTGATCTTGTACGTCGAAATCTTGAACAGGCACATCTTTTTTGGGTCGCAGGTGAAACCAAGTCGACGCATGCATGGATCTGTAGAAGTCAAAAGCAGACTACGACATAAACGTGAAGTATCAGTGTTCCCAGTTTGATAAAAGACATAACTAACGTCCAGCCTTCGTCAGTCGATTGTGGTTATTGTTTGCATATACAGATAACACAAATATTAACGGTGAACAGCTAATCTGATCATGGAGGTACCATGATCTGATTAATGTAGCCCTTTTTGGGTCCACGATGTGTGCACTTGATGCCGGTGTGGAGTGTTCACGTGTATGCGAGGGAACTGAAATGGGTACAAAGGGTGCCAACCAAGAGGTCACCGTGCCAAGAGGTATAGCTTTTTGTACTGGTACTTGGTGGGTACGGGACTACGGGCACATGCTGCTGCGGGATTCGCATATAAATCCGGACCCATTCCACTTCATCTGATGGGGTAGTTTTCTTTACTTTTTCAAGATATGCTGAATCAGTGTTTATGATAAACCCAGTTCACTGATTATATACAAAAGATTTGATCAGGGACTCAAAAACGTTTTGGGGTTTATGAGACGTCAATATTTACTCAATTCGGTTTAGTTGGTTCCCTTTGAACAACTTGACGTTGTAGTGTAATTTGTGTTTTTTTTGTTGCTTTCTACACGAACAGGCTAAAGTAGCGTCATGGGCGTTTAGACTTTCACTCGTTCAGCACGCCCCTCTCGCAGTAACGCACCACGTGCACTCGAATCTCTTTTGAAAACAACGACCGTTAATAATCCACAAGCTTCACGTTGTCCAAGTTCCAAGACTCAAATTGCTTATAAGTAATAGGTACAACTACAGGAATACAATGTTATTAGTAGTATTTATTTTATTTTCCCAAAATTAATAAAAATATCGCATAGCATAATAGTTCCACAAACGGGTAGCAGTATTTGGTATTATAATGTACTGTAAAATATGAATCTAGTCTCAAAGTATAGAAGTAATTATATGCATCTAATAACTCGAAAAAGAAAAAACAGAACACAATTCCAAACTAAGTTGTTTCAAATATTCATTTGGAATTCAAATTAAAAGGAAATCTCCACATAACTTGCAAAATAAAAGTCAACACAAAAATTTCAAAATGCTTGTTAGAAAATTGCAGACTTTCCTAAGATAGGTCTACCAAGATCATAACAGTTTGATCATTTTTAGTTATCATGATTTAAAATGTAAATTAATAGTGTTTGCATATTATTTGTTATGATTTAATTAGTTTGGTGGGTCAGAACATAATGATAATGAAAGGGAAAGATTGTGATCTTTTTTTAATCGAATTATTTACAATTGTGTTGAGAGACCAAAAACTAAACCTGTGAGCAAATTTCAACCACTCCCTGATACGTTTTGGGTTTTTTCTCCATTGGATTTTTTTAACCTTTTTAAACTTGTCAAAGGATGTTATTATTTCACATGAAAACTTTACAATAAATATTCCCTATTTTTATTATTAATAATAATAATATTTTGAAAAAAATTAAACGATTACAAATTTAGGGCAAATAGGATACATTTTGCATTAGTTTTAAACATGCTAAAAATAAGAATTTGAATTAAGTTTAGAGAATTTGTTTGATGTGTTTATGACACAATCTTACAAAGGATTACATTTTGAAACGATTCATTTTCTCATTCAAAAAGATTTTTTTTAAATCTAGAATTATCTAACAAAGGTTACATTTTTGTTGTTATTAACTAATTTTGAACTAATTTTTTACAGAAGTTCTTACAAAATGTTTGTTTCACTAATAACTTGACTTCAGATACAATTCGCCGAAGTTGAACATTATTCTTTTACATTTCTCCCGAAAAGTAACAAATACGTTTGCCAATGGGTTGCCTTCAAACAAAACTCTGACAATTACTTTCAAAGGAACTGTAAGGCAGGAACAAAATACAACTTTAGAAGCGAAAAAACCAAAGCTTTTATAACTTACGATGGAAGGAAAACAGTTAGTCCTAAAATAAAATAACTTTTGTTAGCTAAAACAGTTTTGGCTATAGAACCGAGCACAACAAACAAGCGAAAGTATAAACCATTATACATGAAAACACTGGGATGAAGTACGACAGTTTATCTCCGTCTTTGTCCAATCTGTGCACAGAAAACAATTGATATTTAACCAATTATTACACAGTGTGCCACCTGCTCCATATGATCCCACTTCTGCCACCATTTTCTGAAAACAAACTGTAGTACTGTAGTAACATCCTTTTCTAATGGCGGTTCATAAAACTGAATGATAATCTTTTGTTTGAAGACATAATAACAGTTCCTCTACAATTTTAAAATAATTATTGCTTTCATTCTGACTCCTTTACAATCCAATATCCTTCTTTAAATTTTCGAAGCTGCATTCTGGTGAAGCCTTCAACTGATCATGGTCAAACTAAAAATCTAAGCTGCCAATTTACATTCCAGTCACAGTCTCTGCTTTCAGTACCTACACATGTAGACTGCCTAGATTAAAAACAATTCCAACCCATTATATAAACTGCAACTACATGTAATCTGCCATCAGAATCCATCTGCTACATTTTTAACCAATCAGAGCAAGCATTACACATAAAACTTTTTGCCAATTTCAAGCAACCTGATTGAAGTTATTTTCACGCCACACGGTTCTACTTGTTGACACCCCAACAAAATTAAAAGACTTTTTCCAATTACTGCAGCTGAGCTTCATTTTATACAAGTACAGAATCTCTAAAACAAGGCACTTTTTCTACAGACTTGTACCCTCAATAACAAAATTGATTTCACCCCTCCACAACCAGTAGACATACAGGGTACCAGACTAAGGCCGTGTGTGAAACAGCGACTTCAGCTATAGTTACGGCTAGATCGCTTGTGTCTGCCTGCTTCCTATTCTTCAACACTGGCAGATATGCTGATCTAGCCATAGCTGTAGCCGGAGTCGCTGTTTCAGACACGGCCTTAGTTTCCTACAGCACAGGGAAGAAACAGGTCCTAAAAACTATTTGGCCGGAAATCTGTGTCTGTTATGCATAGTGCACAATCCTTTCATTCAAATGAAGATACACGCTAAGAAGTTCACATCATTTTTACCGATAATGCAGTACACACTACAGGCACATGGAGTTGTGCACGTTGCTTGATTGCAGGTGTTTTCGGCACACTATGCATTTCCCACAATGCATGTCGTACACACAGATTTTCAGCCATACTTAAGAAAATGTATAGAACCCTTTCCACAGATTATTTTTTGTCTAATTGTGGCCATAAACATGTTGAAAACACTTTTAACTAGTACTTTGAAGGGAAGCACAGAAATTTGTTTGTTTCCATTTATCATGGTTTAAAGTGAAAAGGCAACAAATTAAAAACACTGTTTAAAAAAACAGTCATTTTCCAATAATTGACCAAAATGGTTGCTGAAGTCCTTTGGTTTATTTTGCAATTCAGTCTCTCTCTCTCTCTCTGTTTGTTTGTTTGTATGTTTGTCTGTTTATGGTGCTGTGAGGGCCTGGACACGCTTGGTGTTGCAGTCACGGCACAGAATATGATCGTCCAATGGGAAGCAGCCACGCCCATCCGCTTCGGAAGACAATAGAGCGTAACAATCCTACAAGGGATAAGATCAAGATGTGAGGCATACAAAGTAATTGGGAATTTAGAGTGACATATATGTTGTCTGCCTTAAACTGTTAAAGAAGGAAGCCATATCGAACTTGAAATTGGGCAACTGTGCTCCAAAGACCCTAGCCTTGAGCGACCTCTCGATCTCTCCAATGGAGTTTTGTTCGAAAATTACATGTCCAGAAAATTTGTCAATGGTTGTGACCCAAAGTTTACAGTTAAACTCCATCAAACTATGGATGCTAAGTTGACTCGGTGGAGGGAGACTTACCTCACACTTGTAGCAGCCGACATGGAAGCTACGATCCAAGGCCACAATGCGGACTGTCTCCTCCTGGCCTGACTCGGGCATTATGGGCTGAAGGCAGACACTGCAGCGAGGGGCAAACTTCCTGCAATGCAAAAAAAACATGAAGACATAAAGTGAAGTTATAATACCCACACCATATACCAGACAAGTTCTCTTGGCACTATACTCCATGTAACTAGTCGTTCTTCGCCGACACAGCTAGCACAGATGTGGTTTTTGTCCTGTAAGCGAAGAACGGTGATTGCAAACTCAGAACGGGTGGTGCAGAAAATATTGTTTAAACATAGCAAAACATTCTGCTTAGCAAAAACAAGCAGGATACCACTTACAGATTGACATGGCATTTTGGCCGGTAACCTAATCCTGGTAAGCATATCAGTTCTTTGTTGTGCTTTGTTCCTTTATTTGCTTAAGAAGCTCCATGAAATTGGGCCCAAGTGAATTAGATTGATGATTATTCTTCAGAACATTATTACAAAGTGCCACTTAGTAATTTAGTGGTCATCACGCACTGAACTGAAGACTTACTTGTGGAAGTCCTCAATGCAGTGAATCTGGTTAGTTGCATCCACAGTGAACGGTATCCCGTCAAGGCTCTTTCCACACACTACACAGGTGAAGCAGTGTGGATGGTACGGCTTGCCAGTGGCTCTCAAGATCTAGGTGTAGTAGAAAGGGAGACGAAATATAAGAAAGGTTTCAAAATTTACAGATTCACACAGTACACGGATATGGATACGTTAACAATACGGTAAAATGATTATGCCATTTTATTTATTGCAGTTGTGTTTTTGCCGTAGATTACAAAACTCGGTTTTGGGTAAATTATTACAACACAACAAAAGTAATGCAACACTGCATAGGATGGAGAGACAGTCTGAGCACACTGATCAAAATGTCAAGCAGAAACCGGCTTTTCGCAAAGCCACCAATACTCACAAAAGAGATTTCTTACATGGCGTCAGCGCAAACCATACTTAGCAAAACCACATATTGTGTGCAAACTTACCCTTTCAGTGATAGGCTTGGAACAGGTGGAGCATTTTTCCAGCGAATCCTAAATAAGAAAATTTGGGAGAGATAAATGTTATCAAGCTTCGTTATGAAGTGTCACGGGCAAGTGGTTTAGAGCATAGAAGTTCTGGTGATTAAGTCATTGGAGTGTGGGTTCGAATCCCAGTCATGACACTTGTGTCCTTGAGCAAGATACTTTACTATAATTGCTTCTCTTCACCCAGAGGTATAAGCGGGTACCTGTGGGGGTACAGGTGTATGAAAAGTGTTTATAAAAAAGCCTTTGGAGCACCATGGCAGCTCAGGGGTGTATGCTAAGAAAGATTACAGGAATGTTATAGACCCTCTGACCATGTGGCACTAATAAATGCACTATATAAGAACTATTATTTGTATTTGCTTTCTCACCATGTAGCAGGTCTCACAGAAGGCTTTACCCTCCAGGGCAAAGAAGGGGTGTCCACGCAGTTTGGCGTGGCAGGTATCACAGGTGAAGCAGTCAATGTGGTACACCTGGTCCATAGCAGTGCAACCGCTGTTATCTCCAACAACCTTCTGACCACATCGGGCGCAGATTCCTGTAAAGTTTTACAAAATAACCTTGATCATTAAGCGCAACGTTACAATGGGGCAGCTTGCCGCACTGCAACTGAAACCATAACAGGCCTCGGACTTCGCTCTTGAAGGGGCCTGGCAATTGTCCTCTGGTAGAGGGCACTATATGAGGAAAATGTAAATTTCTATTGGAACTTTGCAAAGGGCACCAAAGCAAAAGCACAGAGCACCACTGCAATTGCTGTGGGTGCCGTGGGTTTGTTAGAGGCCTGGGTAGTACTCTAAAAATTTGAGTAGTAACCCTGGTAACAGGGACTAACACAACAGGAACTCTCCCTCAATCCTGGACTTACCAAAGAATTCTCCTTCATCCGGGGTCACCTCCATGTTCTGCATGAGTAAATTGGTCAGTGCGTCAATCTCAGCCTCCGTACCCGTCTTGGCAGGCGCCGAGATCGGCTGGTCTGTTGGCTTGGGTACGGTGGTCCCTGCATAGCTCCTCGGTAGGTCTGGTGGAATCGGCTTGTAGGCAGCCGTCGCAGCGCCCCCGTTCTGCTGGGGTGGCCGCTGCTGTTGATACGCAGGCTGCTTGTTGTAGCTTGGCTGGACATGGGGCTGCGGTGGAGGGCGCGGCTCGTTGTACTGTTGCATCGTCACGTGGCTTGGGGGTGGTGGCGGGGGCAGGGGTAGGTCAGAGTGGACCCCTCCACCGTGTAGAAGCTCAGGGGGTGGTGGGGGAAGAGGTGCATCTCCGGGGGAGACGGCTTGGGCAGGTGGGGGTGGGGGGAGGAAGTCTTCCGACTTGGGAAATGATACCTGAGTGTGCGACTGCACAGCTGAAGAAAAAGATAACATAAAAAATGTGAACATCTTCGAACGAACATTTTAATATACTTTTATTGGATGGAGTTATTTGGAGGCCATTCTGCGATGATTTGCAGCCATACTGTTATCATTTATGGGCCACACCACTATTTACCAGCCAAACTGTTAACATCAAAGCCGCCAAACGGATACTACTTCATGGTTTGAGTATTGGAGTTACTTGT
Organism: Asterias rubens; assembly: GCF_902459465.1. Classification (NCBI taxonomy): domain Eukaryota; kingdom Metazoa; phylum Echinodermata; class Asteroidea; order Forcipulatida; family Asteriidae; genus Asterias; species Asterias rubens. The sequence goes on along the minus strand of NC_047079.1, from coordinate 6,420,251 downwards.
TATTAAAAACCAAGAAAAACAGCCTCTGCAGAAAACATTCATTATACGAGTTGTACGTTACTAAAACAGGTGGAACCACTGTACAAACTGCTTGTGTGTTCTATTGAGAACAACTTCTGCAATAGTACAAACCTGACAGGGTATTTGTTTGTCCGTTTTGTTCACAAATAGAAAACAACTGTGGTACATAATTTTAAAGATGAAACCTGTGAAACATGATGTTAATGCTTAAGTAGACGCTGTTATTTAAATGCCCTGGGTTAAATGATTAATGTGCGAGACAGGTTCCGTGCAGGCAAAAAATGTTGAAGCGGGCTTACATGTTAAGAGTTACAAATGGATTAAATAAAGTCAATACAGATAGTTCCCACTTTGCGTCACACAGTGTTAAGACAGCCATCTCTTTGGGCAAATCAGTCATTTTTTTTTACACACAGCTATGTTTGTTTGCGTTAATATTGCGAGCGGCAAGCGAGAGTATGATCAATTTCCTTGCATGATTGGTCACAGAACCAGTAATTGATGACTGCGTAGAAACACTAGAGTGTGTGACGCAGCTCAAAGCCAAAAGCCAAGATGGCATCTAATGGGAACTATCAGTTGGTAAATGAGACAAAACTGTACAGTCACGTGTGAGACCAATGGTGTGGGTCAATCAGACAGAACTTTTGTGTAAACCACAAAAGTACGTATTGTAGATCCTTTTTCATGGTGTGGCCATCTAAGTCTAGCTCCCTGTATACACAGTGCCAGCCATAGTTCTAAACTGCATTTTCTACACAAGGACCAGACTATTTTCCTCTGAGTCTCAGTTTGGTTACACTGAGTTACACTGTATAAAACCAACATGGCTACACCATGGTTGAGGTCATGAACGAAAGGGCTACGCATAATCTGCTCCGAGCATGGCTATCCCCTGCCTCTAGTGGTGTGAATTATGCGCACAACTTAATTATGCTAACAACCTTTTGATTGCGGGTTCTGCGCACCTCTGTTACACAAATTGAATCAACCGCAGGACTAACTAAAAAAAAGCAGATATTGGTCTCTGATGTCAATTTCACACTTCCAGGGGTTATTGAGCGAGCCATTCTGTGGGGAACTGGCGCGGGCAGGGCGGGGAAGATCAAACACCCCTGGGAACGAGGTTGGCTCATGCCCGGAGCGGATAGGTGGTATCGTATAATAGGGAAAGAATTCAAGTGTTTAGGAACAACATCGGTATTTGGATTTCAAGAGTTCAGAGGTCTCTGAGAATTTACACAAAAGCCAATGAAGGGCCAGGTGGGAAGAGGGGAGAGTTAAGACCCCCACAACAATGTGAGAGACTGTTTGTGGGGGACATACATTGATACATTAACTTAGCGAGCATGTTGCTGAACAACTGAAACAGGGAAATGTTGGGTATAGAGTAGGGGTCTTTCCACTGAATGTATTTGTTTCAGACCAGTTTTCATAAAGCTTCTTAGTACCTCAGTACATGCTTTGTGTTTACATTTTATTCTTATACTTGGTTTGAAGTGCACTTTGTTGTAGGTAAAGAGGCCTTCGCCCAACATCACTGGAGCAGGGCTTGAATTTTACACTTGACTGAAGGCTCAAGGCCAGTGGTTTTAGTGTCAGTAAACTAATGACTGGCAAAGTCTGATGGTGTTGTGCTCTTTAATTGAGTAACAATCTCTCACTGTCTACAATCTTGATAGGAAACCCCCAAATTTTGACTTTTGAGTCTCAAATAAATACCATTCCATTTTGTTGAGTTATGACTTTAAATACCAACATTTGAGAAAGGGTTTTGCAAAAGACTATGCAAGTCTCTTATGTACTGGAACATTTTTGGCCCCCCAACAAATGCTTTATCATGTCAAGAAAAGCCAGTTTTTCCCACCTAATATTTGACTTGAAGCGTAAACAGCTTGCCAAGCTCTATGAAAAGTGGTTATTTGGTAGCAAAATGTCCTGAGACAAAAGTATGACATTATTGTGTGAGACCGGTGGTGAAAGAGGTGAAAGGGGGAAACGTGAAAAGAACGATCAACGAAAAGTGAGAAGCTTTAAAACCAGCTACCTGCTGTACTAAACTGCTGATGGCGCGGAGATGTTTTAGGAGGTGGCGCTGGTGGACCTGTTACAAAGGAAAATTATCAGCGGGAAAAAAAAGTAATAAAAAAATAATAATGAAATAAGCTAGAGTTTTTTATTTTAAAACAGCAAAAAAAAAACAGACTTGCGAGGACAGAGTAGAGTTTTTTGGAACACAACAGTGGTGGAAAAAACATGGTTGGTTAGGCCGACTACATAAGAATCAGGACATAGAAAAGAATCTGGGCTATACAAAGGAGTAAACCATATAGTGAGGGGGGGGGGAGAAAAATACTTCCAGAAAGTAATTGGGGAAATTCAGAAACAAGCCCACAATTATGAAAGGAAAAGTACTGAATGAAAGTACATAATGCGTAAAACTGAAAGCTGTTGATGGAGCAAAAACAAAGACTCCTTGTATGTATTGCGAAGCAGGCTGGCCAAGTCAGTTAGCTTTGAATATTTCTTGCTTTGTTGCATCAGCCATATTAGGGCAATGGCTGCCAGACAATTTGGACACAAGCCAGATAATGCAGTCGGCAAGTCAGGAAGCAAGTCAGAGTCGGCCGTAACTTGTTAAACCCACTAATAATATACAGTGTGTACAGCTGTTAAATATAGACTTTCTTCATAAGGGTCTAAAGTGAAGTGCTGTCTTTAAAAACAAAAAACACCAAAACAAATTTTGTGAACTGTGTAAAGTCAACGAAGTGACTATTTTCTATGTGACAACAATTCAAATACTTTTTAGAAAACGAAACTACATAGTAACATCAGGAGTAGAGTTTAAAAATCTAAATTTCTGGGGTGTTTTTTTTTTGGCCGAAAGTTTATTCCAGGCAAATGAACCCTTCTTTTACTGGAAAAGAGAATTTTGAAGAGAAAAAAAAAAAAACAGAGCAGTCAGAGCTGAACAATGAAACAACAACAACTTTCTAAACAAAAACAATGGGAGACTTTGGGACGCTAGGTGGCAGCAGACTTACCAGGTAAATGTCCATTGTTTACGTAGTTCTGAGCATGCGCTCATTACCGAGAACAATGGATTTTACCTGGGAAGTCTGCTGCCCCAAGCATCCCAAAAGTCTCCCATTGACACATATTTGTACATGGAATGTCACAGTTTTACTTTCCATCTCCCCCCTCTAATTTTCTAGGTAAAAATAAACAAGGCAAAGCAAAAAAGAAGAATCGCAATTTATGAAAAGATCAATACTTTCAAGGAATCATGCATTCATTGAATATCAAAGCAGTTAGCGGTCTTAGTTAACAGTTAATGAGCAAAGGAGAAATCTCATAGGCTTACATGACCAAAACATATAAGCCTTTTTGAGATATGGCGGACACAATGCTACAATACTATAAGGTTTGGGTAAATTTGTGTGTGTATACACCCAAACCAAACAGTACACTCCTATCCTGTCCGCCATACCTCATGGGGGACACAATGCTACAATACTATAAGGTTTGGGTAAATTTGTGTATGTATACACCCAAACCAAACAGTACACTCCTACATCACGTCCGCCCTACCTCAAAAAGGCCTATTACACATGATAAACTTTCATTTTCACTCATTCAAGTGAACAGTCGGAAAACAAAGCTGCTCTCATAATTCTCCAATGTATCACTCCGAAAGTTTTCCCGACAGTTTTCCAATGACCCTGTGAGGATCTTGCAATTTGTTAATCAATTTTTTTGCAAAAAAGAAAAACTGACAATCTCTTTATTTTAGTAAATAAATAAAAAGAAGAGTGGAGAGAGGGAAACAATGGATGTGGGGGCAACTTATTAGCACTCTGACTGTGAATCTGAGAAGTGGTTCCAAGACTTTCACTTGGTTTAAACTTTTCCTAGGAACTCTTCAAGAGTGAATAACAGCACCAGACCCCTTGCATAAAGACATAGTAAAATAATAGTGCACCATTTAATTTTTTTTTTTTTATTAATTCTAGTTTTCTTTTTGTTTGAGGAAGGGATTGAGAGACAGTGTGTTGAGATGAAAAGTTTGTAACCAACAGCTGGATGCGTTTAAAATGCAAAATCACATTATCTTTGATCGATAAAATGGTACTGACTACAGGTCCCAAGTTCATAAAGCTGCTTACAAAGCAGAAAATCCTGTTTAGCAAATTTCTCTGCTTTGAGCAAAATATCAATGGGGCACCAGAATTTTGGCTGGTAACCTATTTTTGCTTCTTAGCAAGATTTGTCTGCTTAGCAAGTTTGCGTGCTTACAGGCTTTATGAAATTGGATCCTGAATGGTGTGTATGCAAGAGGTCTACAGAGGTCGTTAATGCACTTTCTCGCGTCCAGGAGACTTTCTTACCTACTTTCGCTGGCGTCTGCCTGGTTGGTTTGGGTAGCGTTGGAGGGGGAGGGGCTACAGACATAACACCCACCGAAACGGTACAACAATGCAAAACATGAACACCAGCCAAATTTGCAAGAGACCACAGCAACAGCATACAATGATTCAATTGAGCATTACAGGATACCAGGCAAGTATGAGAAGAACAAATTTCGGAATGAATTGAGCGTTGAAGAGAGAGAGAGAGAAGAGAGTTCAGGAATTGGAGAAGGGAGAAAAAACAGGCATTAGTTTACCATCAAAATGCAACCAAGCTTCTAATACTGACCCATTGCACCGACATCACATGGGGCTTATGTCAGCCACATTCGCCATTTTGGAAGTCAAATTTGTACGCACAAATGATAGAAAGTGTGCAAGCGCTGCATCTAGAGTTTTTACCGAAAATGGCTTCCAATCGCAAGTTGTAGCAACTCTCTCAATACACAGGTCTGGTTGCTTCGTTAAAATGGACTCAACTTTTCTGCGGGTCATTGACTCCCAAAATGGCGCAACCAAGATAGTTGTGATGATGACGTCATCAGGGGCCAGTTTCATAAAGCATGTAAGCACAGAAAACTCTTGCTTAGCAAAAATAGGTTACCAGCCAAACTACCATCCATTTACCATTGCTGTGACTGGTACCCTCCTAATTTCTTACTTAGCAAAGCAATTTGCTAAGCAGAATTTTCTGCTAAACAGCTTCATGAAATTGGGCCAAGGTGAGTTGGGTCAACACATGTATTGAACATACTTTTACCATTCTGCAGCCATCTTTGTCAAGTTCCCTGTATACTTTCAACAGTAGGGAATATTGACATCACATGACAGAAGAGCACCAGACTATATTTTGGCCTTCGAGCCTCGCTTTGACTCCAATGCTTTTAATGGCAGATTTAAAGATGGCTGTATTAGGATAAGAGTCTATCTACACTATTCAAGCCACCGCAGGTTTCACAACTGGCATTTTGAAAACAAAGCACAATTTGTTAACATGAGATTTTCTTGGAATGAGATTTTTGTCTGTGAAATATGTATTAAATCTTATAAAATGTGTGATGGAAAAAAAACCTAAATGCACAGTACAAAGTATTTACTTTGTACATTTGTAAGTGTTCAATCATGTAGTTTTCACAATATGATTTTATTTATGCTGGACTTGATCAAATTTAAATAACTTAGGCATAAAAAGGCTTAAGCTCCAGGAAACTGGGTCCAGGGCATGGATTCCTCAGTGCTGCCGGACGCCAGAGTCCCAGCACACATCTGTCCCTCACGGTTGGTTACAGGGCAAAATTTCATAAGGCTGCTTATAAGCACAAAAAGTGGCTAAGCAAAATTTTGCTAACCAGAATAAGGTTACTAGCCAAAATAAGATGTCACATGTACCCTCTTAACTGCTACCTGCTTATTTTTGCTTAGCAGAAAATTTGT